>NC_053492.1:187412277-187529777 GCF_905171775.1 Rana temporaria
AACTCTGTCGTGTGTACGGGGCCTCAGAGAGCCTTGCAGGGCAAAAATGTCCATTGAATCCAGCACACATAAATAGAACATTAACATAGGTGTTCAAAATATCTACAGTTTTTCACAGTGATATTGTGTAGGGAATACCAGGATGAGCAATCTTGCCAAGCGGTTTAAAAAAACTTCAGTGAGTCCCACCTATATGCCATGAGTTTCTCAAAAGTATATATTGAGTGGATGGTGGTTATGACCTCTGATAGATTGGGTGCTTGGGCTCCCCTCTGGTGCCTGGTGAACATTAAATGAGTTGCCAGCAAAATGGTAGTTCCAATTTTTATTGTCATGTGATATTATTTATCAAGCTCAAATGTTCCGTAAAAAATAACTTTAGCAGACATGCAAAATATTACCTTTTTTTGTAAAATAAAAAAAGAGAACATTTTCTATAGGTGACACTTGCAGACCACCTGCTTGCAATGTACTGCAGACGGGTGTCCCCCACAGGCAAAGCGATGTACTGGTACTTTGCTGCCTGTTCCTGGGTTTAGGTGCGCCCCCCACCGACACTCGCTGTCCTAATACACAGTAGAAGTCTGTAAGGCCTCGTACACACAACCGAGTTTCTCGGCAAAAACCAGCAAGAAACTTGCTGGGATTTTTTTTTTGCCGAGGAAACCGGTCGTGTGTACATTTTTCGACGATTTAACTGTTGAGGATCCCGTCGAGCCAAAAAGAGAGCATGTCTTTTTTTCCTTAACGGGAATGGAGAAACTTGTCTTGTCGAGTTCCTCGACAGCCTAACAAGGAACTCGACGAGGAAAACAATGTGTTTCGCCCGTCGAGTTCCTCGGTCGTGTGTACGAGGCTTCAGCAGGTCCCAGGCAACAATTCATGGTCAGGACCTGCTGCTCGACTGTGTTCAATCACAACCCAGAGCCCTGTGTTTACAATCAACACAGGGCTCTAATGAAAGGGAACAATCTCTACAAAGCAGGGATAAAAAAGAAAGAGATCTTTAGTAAGAACCAGCACACATTGAGGGACACATTTAATCCCTTGCGTATCCTAGATGTTAACCCTTTCTCATTAGTACAGTGACAGTGTATAGTAATATATTGTATAGTACTGATCACTGTAGTAGTGTCACTGGTGATGTCAGTGTCAGTTAGTCAGTTCCTTCTCAGTGTTAGTTAGTGTCAGATTGTCCACTGCACTTTCACAATCCCATTATGATTTGCTGATCTGTGCCATTTGCAGTCTTATTAGGATTTTTTAACAAATACATGTAGCAGAATACATTTTGGCCTACATTTATGAAGACATTTAATTATTTTTATTTTTTATTGGATATGTTTTTTAGCAGAAAGTAAAATATTTTGTTTATTTTTTTTTCAAACTTTTTGACCTTTTTTTTGTTTATATAATAAAAAAAAAAATACCCAGTGGTTATCAAATACCACTAAAAGAAAGCTCCATTTGTGTAAAAAAAAATATATAAATTTTGTTTGGGCACAGTGTTGCAATTACCAGTTAAATAATGGCCTGGTGATGAAGGGAATGAAGCCTTCCGGAGTTGAGGTGGTTAAAAGCACTAACAGGTCATACAGTTTAGAGTTAAATGTGAATAATGTGTAGGTGGGGGTACTGTGATTTTTCTTGGTGGGGGTACATTTTAGGTACTTGTGTGTACCTTTAACTTTTTTTTCACTTAACTTTTTTGCTGTCACATAAGGGGGGCAAAAACCCCTGTGTGATTGCACACTTATAGTGACAGGTTATCTTTAATGAGACATCAGAGGTCTAATAGATTCAAACAAGTTAAAACTCATCTCAAGCTTACACTCTTTTTACAGTTAACAGCAGACTTTTTTTTCTTAAAAAAAAAAAAGGTTTAAACCATGGGTATTCACTCTACGGCTCTCCAGTTGTTCAAGAACTACAATTCCCATCATGCCTAGTCATGTCTGTGAATGTCAGAGTTTTACAATGCCTCATATGATGTGTAGTTCCTCAACAGCTGTTGAGTAGTTTGAGGATCCCTGGTTTAAACCATATGAATAAAAGCTGACTGTTAAAAACACCCTTGTCAGCGCTATAGTTTGTCCCAGTTGCACTAACTGTCGATGTTGTTCAAAAAGTTGGCCTGAGTGTAAAGGGAGAGTAAAAAAGTATTTAGAAAATAATAATATTTAGAGAAAAAAAGAAAGTCATAAATGGAATGCTATGAGCATGGGCGTCCGCTCCATAGGGCAAGGGGGGGCAATTGACCCCCCCTGGAAAATCGAGAAGGTGTTGAAGAGATTTGCGACAACGGGCTGTCTAAACGGTCCCGGGTTGGATGTCACACAGGCACAGCGAGCAGAGTGAAGCTGCCTCCCCTCCAGTGTTTATGTGTACACAGGGGGAGGGAACCTGCTGTGCCTGTGCTGCGCTGATGGCTGATCTGAGGTACTGAATGGGATGGGGGAGGGGGGTTTGTGCTGAATGGGCGGTCCATCTGTGCTGAAGGGGCGTCTGTGCTTAAAGGGTCTCCATCTGTGCTGAAGGGGGGTCTGTGCGTAATGGGGGGTCTGTGCTGAAGGGGGGTCCATTTGTGCTGAATGGAGTGTTCTGTGCAGAATGGGGGGGTCCATCTGTGCTGAATGGAGGGGTCTGTGCTAAAGGGGGAGTCTGTGCTGAAGAAGGGGTCCATCTGTGCTGAAGGGGGTTCTGTACATTCTCTAGGCTATATTTATGTGGGCATGGAGTGAAGCTGATTTATCTCAAGAGCTATTTCACACTGCCATCGGTAAAGTGGCGCATTACCATCATTTTAGCTGCGCTATTTGGCCGCTAGCGGGGCACTTTTAATCCCCACTAGCGTTTGAAGAAAGGGTTAAATGCGACTGTGTATCGCCGCTGCCGAAGCGCCCCTCCCTGAAAAATTTTCAGCGGACGCCCATGGCTATGAGTATAGGTGTTAGCCATGTACAGTTGCCAGAATAATACATTTTTATATATTGTGGCTTCAACTGCAGAAAGCACCATCACTGGTGCTTTAAATACAAAATAGTGTGCACATACCCAGACACACTGATCAAGTGCAGAAAAACAAATTGTTTCTTATTTCCCATCACTTTTTGTACAGGAATCAGAGGAAAGCCAGGACCAATAGTAAGGGCTAATTTTCCCTGCACAGACCCTGACAGCAGCAAAAACTGATGGAGGTTCTAACATTTCCACATTCTATCCAACATTTTTAAAAAAGTTTCAGATTTACAAACACTTTTAACTGCTTTCTCAGTACAGCCTAACACTATGTTTTAATAACCAACTTACGTGTTAACTTACATTTACAGGTGGACTAAAAAAAGTGTGCAAAAAATGGTTGATTTACTAGAGGAAAGGAGAAGGGAAGGTTAACTGATTAAATAAGATGAACTACGTCGTTTACGTAAGGCTTTTTCCGGCGTAAAGTTACCCCTGCTCTATGAGGCGTAGCCAATGTTAAGTATGGACGTCGGGCCAGCGTCGAATTTTGCGTAGTTTACGTCGTTTGCGTAAGTCATACGTGAATAGGGCTGTGCGTAAGTCCCGTTCACGTCTAAAGCATTGACTATTTGCGGTGTAATTTGGAGCATGCGCACTGGGATATTTTCACGGACGGTGCATGCCCCGTTCGTTAAGAACATCAATTACGTGGGGTCACGGCTAATTAGGATACAACACGCCCCCTACCAGCCTATTTTAAATTACGTGGACTTACGCCGGCCAATATACGATACGCCGCCGTAACTTTGGGCGCAAGTTTTTTTCTGAATACAGGTCCTTGCCTCTCAAAGTTACGGCGGCGTAGCGTATATGAGATACGCTACGCCCTCATATAGTTACGTTATTGTATCTGAATCCGGGCCCATGTTTTTTTTCATTCCCCCCAGCACGTGATTGGGTATTCAAAATGAATACAGGTTTATCTTATTTACTATCATCCTCTGCAAAATGAATATACCCTTTGCTAAATGAACAGCTTTTAATCCTTTAGTACAGGGGTCTCCAAACTGTCTAAACAAAGGGCTAGTTTACTGTTCTTCAGACTTTAGGGGGCTGGACTGTGGAAGTAAACAGTGCATCTTTGTTATTAGGGAGAGATATAGTGCCCCATTGTTGGTGTCAGTGGGAGGAATAGTGTCCCATCATTGGTGTCAGTGGGAACAATTGTTTCCTATCATTGGTGTCAGTGGAGGAATAGTGTCCCATCATTGGTATCAGTGGGAGGAATAGTGTCTCATCATTGGTATCAATGGGAGGAATAGTGTCCCATAATTGGTGTCAGTGGGAGGAATAGTGTCCCATCATTGGTGTCAGTGGGAGGAATAGTGCCTCATCATTGGTGTCAGTGGGAGGAATAGTGTTGCATCATTGGTGTCAGTGGGAGGAATAGTGTCTCATCATTGGTATCAGTGGGAGGAATAGCGCCCCATCATTGGTATCAGTGGTAGTAATAGTATCCCATCATTAGTGTCAGTGGGAGGAACAGCGCCCCATCATTGGTATCAGTGGGAGGAATTGTGCCCCAACATTGGTACCAATGGGAAGAATAGTGTCATTTCATTGGTATCAGTGGAAGGAATAGTGCCCCATCATTGGTGTCAGTGGTAGGAATAGTGTCCCATCATTAGTATCAATGGGAGGAATTGTATCCCATGATTGGTGTCAGTGAGAGGAATAGTGTCCCTTCATTGGTGTCAGTGAGAGGAATAGTGTCCCTTCATTGGTGTCAGTGGGAGGAATAGTGCCTTAAGGGCCAGGTAAAGGCAAGCAAATGGCTGCATCTAGGCCCCGGGGCAGCAATTTGGAGACCACTGCTTTAGTAAATGAATCTCATTGTGCTTGTGCTTTGACTATATTGTTACTTTTACTTTCTCAACAGGAAATCTTTGGCTACAGATTGAGCATTCTTTGGATTGTCCTCTGTGTGATTGGCTATTGTTTATCAGGAGGAATTCTTTTGCTAGTTTTTTATTGGAAGCCAGAGTGGAGCATCTGGGCAAACTGTGTCCAATCCCCTTTGGAAAAAGCCAATGTGGTTTTACTTAGAACAACTGTAAGTAATCATGTTTTTTGCTGCATTAGTATATAACAGTATAACATTCTATAATTTGACATTAATAACATTTTATAAATTGATGCTATTTATGAATTTAGGACAGCAATTACTTTTTTTTGATCTGACATTTACTGGAAAATGGCAACCAATTGTATTTTAAACAATTGCGATTATAAAATATACTGCATATAAATGCATATTTATTTGTAACACTCAACAAATTTAATGGCCTCTAGGAGATTTGTGCCATACATATTAGTATATTATGTTGGACTTACCTGTCAATTAAACCCCCAAATTAAGCACTCCAGATGGTCCCGGTTCTTACCATCATTTTCCGTTCTTCCTTCCAGACTCGCTCTTGTCAGCCATTTGAATGGCAGAGCCACGATGACGTTAGTCCCACAAAAGGGCACAGGAGTCACTTCATCATGGTGCAGATTGGTGTCGTAAATGTACTCTAAAGGTACATTACCGTTGACAGACTGGGACAGGCATTTATGACAGAATAGGTTCTCCTTTGTCATAAAAACCTTACATGTCTGCAGTTAAAAAAATGTATTTTAATTCCACTTTAAACATAGATCTTAATGCACTCTTCCAGTGGGCTTGTGTGCATTCTCCTGATGTGTTTTCTTGTGGGACTTGGAGCTTCCAGCTGTGAAGGAATCGTGGTGAAATCACCCATGCCTCCCGGCAGTGTCCACTTTAAAGGGCTCGTTTTCAGTAGTAAACTGTCTTCCTTCTGAAGAGGAACCTATAGTAAATCATTTTCCAGAGGGTGATTGACAGACGGAGGAGCCATCTCCTATTCTAGCCCCTCAAACCTCAAAACATCTGTCTGCTTTGGCAGGGCAGTTGTAGCGCAGCCCTTTTTACAGGGGGGTGAATGCAAAACATCACAGCTCTGGCAGGTGTATACCCAAATATGGCTTCCTTTGTAGCTTGGGGGGGGGGGGGGGGTGGAAAAAATTCAGCTTAACTGCCTTTTTTTTAAAGCCCCCCCAAGTGCAAGTGTAAACTAGACCTAAAGGATATAACAAAGTTGCTTGAAAGCTTCACAAATGCTTTACAAAGATATCTCTACATACTACTCTTATCCAAGCTAAAGTCTGTTCGAACAAGGCCTGTGTGTCTGCTATTGGAGCTGTCAGTTCTAAGCTGGTCATACACTAGTAGATTTTTGAACGAGCATTTGTACAAATTGAATGAACCTTCGTATGAAAATTCTGAGTACATTCGATGACTTAATGAATGTTTGAAGAAATTGAATATTTTCATGTTTTTCACAATCAATTTTGGAATGAATGTAGTTTGCCAAACAAAAACCATTCACTGTTAGAAATTAGTTTGAATTTTTTTTCCCATTGCGATCCTTTGAATTTCCTGGTCACTATAGTCGAAAAATAATGCAAATTTAACCATATTAATGATTACAAAATTAAATAAATGTCCTTAAAACAAACATTTTGGAACAAGAATTTAACTAGCTTTATTTTTCATTAACTGATGTGAATTTGCCTGTAACAATAATTGGATTTCAGTTGTCAAGACACCTTAGGGTTGATTTACTATAGGCAAAGAGAATGTGCAGTTGCAAAGTGCACATTAATGCCTTTAGTAAATAAACCCCTTAGACCCCTTTCACACTGGAGCGTATTGCAGGCGCTATAGCGTTAAAAATAGCACTTGTAATCCGGCCTCAAACAGCCGCACCATTGTCTCCAGTGTGAAAGCCCGACTATATGCTCGGAGTCTTTTGGATGGATGCACCTACCGTGATGCATTAGATTATGAAACAATATCTACATATTAGCAAAAAATCCTGTTTGTCTTGTCCTGAAGAAGCCCCACGGCGAAACGCATAGGCTACTTCAAAGGATTTACTCACGACTCATGAATATCTATATGTTTTTTTTGTGATTGTATTTATTCACTCTTTATTATACCATGGTTATTGTGTAAAAATATTTTTTCATTTTTGTAATAAATAATATATTTTATATACTTCAGCTTGCCTCAAAGTCCGACCTTTGCTCATTCCTTGGATTGGGTTTTTTCCATATTCTAGCCGCTGATGTCTCTTCTTGGAGCAGTGCGCTAGCAGGACAGTAAAAAAAGTCCTGCTAGCAGCATCTTTGGAGTGGTGAAGAAGCGGTGTTTACCGCTCCTGCCCATTGAAATCAATGGGCACCACGGCATAACGCCGGCAAAGCGCCTCTGCAGAGGCGCTTAGCGGTGGTTTTAAATCCTTTCCCAGCCGCTAGCGGGGGTTAGCGCTAGTGGGGTAATAGCGCCACAAAATTGACGCTAAAGCACCACTAAAAATAGCAGCGTGTTACCTCCGATGCACCCACCGCCCCAGTGTGAAAGGGGCGTTGGGGAAATCTATTATAGTCAATGAACAGTGGTAATATTGCAGTCCTTGTAATAGCCTTTCATTTTGGCTAGGATGAAAGAAAGAAATATACCAGAAAGAAGGTACGCTGGATAACCCTTGATGAATTTAAAGAAACATTAAGAAATTCAAATTGTTCTGTCATCTCTGACGAGAATTCTATTTTAAATAAAGCCATAAGAAGACCGGATCTTAAAGTAAGTAATTTTGCTTATTTATTTATTTTACGTGCAATTTACATTAAATTAGCACAGAAATTCCAATACATTATTTTAATTGAACTTGTTCCTACTGTTAGATGTTTAAAGGGATAGTTTACCATTACAGAAAAAATGTAAGGGCTAACTAACACCGAACATCATCCCTCCCCCCGTCCTTGCTATACTGTAAGTGAAGTGAACTCCTGCGCTGTCTAGAGTGAGGGGACAAGTGAAAAGTGGGGATACTGCTGCAAATAAAAAAGAGGTCTACCTCGATAGACAAAAAGTGATAATTGTAACAAGTGAAATATTTGCGCTGTAAAGTGTTATACAAATTAATGTGTGTGTGCATATAACCACATACATATACAAGTACAAAAAATGGGTGGGGAAAGTCCAAAAAGGGGGAGTGACACTAATATACCAGTAAGCAATATTGTTGAATAGTCATTAATCGAGGGCACAGTGCTGAAGAGGTCCAGGTACAACAAAATCCAACCATGTAGGGGTGCAGTTCATCAATACTTTATCCAATCAATAATGTTGTGAAGTGAAAAATGTTGAAAAACACAACAATAAAAATAAAATATAAAAATAGAAATAAAAATAAATATAAAAATAAAAATAAAAATAAAAATAAGAATAAGGGTCAAAGTATTTCAGAAGAAGGAGGCCTTGTATCCAAAAAGTGTGAAAGATAGAGAGTGAGCCGTAACCAAGATCTCATATATCCACCTCTAGTGATCCCAGCAGCTCACCTCTAATCTGGCAAGCTGGATTAAATCAGCCTGATCCTGATGGGTGTGGTCCGTTGTTGAATATCACATACGGGTCTCCATAAAGTGTATTACATGAAAAAGTAAGAGGAGTAGAAACCAAATGGTGTGATAACGTCACAGAGAGGAATAGCAATGTCTTCTGATTTAAACCAGTGGAGATGCACTCACATGTGGGTGAAAAAACTGGGGCTCTTATCCACGAACGCCGAGCTCGTCAGTCCCTCCTTCCTCTCCCTTACTGATTCTCCAGGGTTAGGAGTCCCGTGTCCCCAATGGTTCACGAGTCGGCTCTTGTTATGTATGAGGATCTCGGTGGTGTATGTGGGGTAAGAGAGAAGGACAAGCCTGATCGTGTGATATCATCAACAATATACTGCTATACTGTACTTACCTGGTTCCCCAGATATCAGCACCCCCGTAGTACAATGCAAAGGTGCTGACCAATTAGAATCAATCTGGTCCATCCTGGATTGCTGACAGAGAAGAGGGAGACAAGAATACATTTTGAATCTCCAGACAGCTGGAACAGCTGTAGGGGTGTTGACATCTTGGGTCTTGGGGCTGCATCCTTGCTGCTTCTATGTCATTGGACATATTTTGTTAGTTATTGGATGACCACTAATGATGTGTAACTCCTGCCCATGTGCATGGAGCTTCATTTTTTGATGTGTTACAGAGTGAGCCAAGAGTGTACTCTGTATTGTACAAGGGAATAGTCAAAGAGAAGATGTTTTATTTTTTGTGCAGAAGGGTATTTTGCCAAAAAGCTCTACCTTTTAAAACTTTTTTTTATGTTTCTACTTTAAAGAGATCCTCTTACCTGACCATTTTTAGTATTATAATTTTGTAGCAGAGTATTTTTAGTAGCAACAGTCTGGCCTTCTTTTATTTTCTTGTATTTTTTTCTTTTGTCGAAAAGATTTCATGAATCAAATGCCTCGTACACACGACCAGTTTTCCCGATGGGAAAACTGCCAACGTCACGCTCTAACGGACTGAAAAGCACGAAGACTGAAAAGCGCAAATCGGCTCTCACCAAACTTTTACTTACACGAGGATCAGCAAAAGCAGCCCAAAGGGTGGCGCCATTTGAATGGAACTTCCCCTTTATAGTCCCATCGTACGTGTTGTACGTCACCGCGCTTTGGTCGGGCGGGATTTGGCATGATGGTCTGTATGCAAGGCAGGCTGGAGAGGAATCACATCGGGAAAAACATTTTTTTTCCTGACGGGAAAACTGGACGTGTGTACGAGGCAAAAGTTTTAGAGGAATCTGTAAATCTTGCAGAAGTTTCAGGTCCCTGTGTGTGCTACCCTTCTCACCACAGCTGTTCTTACCCAAATCTTTGTCGGTATGTGACTAGGTTCCAAGCACAGCCTCCTGCTGATTCGGAGTGCCAGAGAGTACATACCAGACCAGCCAGCATGCAGTATCTGGCATTTCTACTTTGGTGCTGACAGCTCCTTTCAGTGTGTTCCTCAGTAATGTAAGGGCTGTCAGTGTTGGTTTAGCAGCCGTTGTTACTGTCTGAGCTAAGCACACAGCAACCAGCTGCTGCTAATTATACTTTACACTTACAGCTTGCAGTGGCATTTACTTGTAATCCAACACTGACAGTTCTCACTAAGGTAAGGTGACCAGATTTTTAAAATGAAATCCGGGGACATATTTTTTTTTTTTTTTTACTAGTAATGCCAGCAATCAGCGACTCTCTGCCAGTTGCCACCCACCTCTCAGCCTGCAAGTCTTACTCTCAGGCCCTGGCTACTAATGGTGGGGAGCGGAGAAAGACCACTCCACCAGGAAAGGCATGGAGGCAAGCAGGCAGGAGGCTGGCCGGGACTTGAACCAAGGCAGAAGAACATGTGAGTGGAGCTGAATGGGCATGCACCCGAAACTGAAGAAATATTCCCTCCACTCTGACCAGCACATGATCTTTAGAAAGAAGCACAGATAATGGAAAAAAATACGCCCCCCTAAGCTAGTAAGAGTGGCGGAGCGGGGGTGTGCAATTCAGATTTTTTTTTTTCAATTCTGCACTGACTTTGAAATTGCCCCAGCCCCTGTTCAAATCCAATCCAGGGACAAAACCGGGGACAGACGTAGTCCAGGGACAGTGTCCTCAATCCGGGGACTGTCCCTGGAAACCGGGGATGTCTAGTCACCCTACCTTAAATGTCCCTGCAGATATCTGGCTGGCAGTAGGAGACAACCTGAAAGGCAACACCTACCCTTTCCATCCTGGACAGGTACCTCTCCCTAATGTTGCTCCTACTCTCTCCCTATCTATCAGGGGCTCTATCCCTAGCTTACTCCCATACTGCAGGGGAACTGAATGACGTAGCATCCTACTATTTATGAAAATCCTCAGTTAAGATTTCTGCCCAAATCTTGTTGGATTTCAACATCCAATAGGATTGCTGTCTTCCCCAAGAATAAGGACCACTCAGAGAGGAGCTACAAGTGCCAGTACTCCTTCTTGCTGGCCTCTGTGAATGTGCCTCAATTGGAGGTTGCGCATAAAACTTAGTGACACGTGGAAACAGGATGTGGAAAGATTAGCTGCATAAGTGTCCTTTTCCTCTGAAACTTTGATTCATAAAAGAAAATCATGAAGAGGAAAAAAAAGCGCAAGTAGCCAAAACTGTTGTTAATAAATTAATAAAAAAAATTATCAGGTGGCATAGTCTCTTTGAGTTAACAACCAACAAATATTTACTTGCACCCTAAGGTTATACCAGTGGCAGAACTACCAGGGTTGCAAAGGTCGCACTTGGGACTGGGCCCTAGCGTTCTACCACCATGGGGGGACCCCATGACTGATGTGGGTGAGTAAGGCTTGGTTCACACTGCTGTGACCCCAAGTTGTGCAACTCCCTTGTGACTTCCTTGACTTGCTTGCAATTTCCTAGTGACCTCCTCGCGATCTTGCTTGCGACTTTTGTGATTTACCATTGCAGTCTATGGAACTCAAATCCCGGCCAGAGGAATGGGCCCTGGGGCCGATAAAAAGGGTTTTGGTGGTCAGGGAGCCCTTCTTTCATTCTTGAAGGTCCTACTTACACCTCTGGCATAGGCGTGGGCACAGGGTGTGCCTGGGCACACCCTAATCACCCTGTGCTGGGCAGATTCTCCCTGCTGGTTGGCTGCAGAGAAAGGGACTGGGGAATCTCTGTTCTCAATCCCTTTGTCTGTCTCAAAAGTAAGCCCCCCAATGGGGCTCCTAGAAATAAAAATGTAATACAATTGTAAAAAAGTAATAATAAAAAAAATATAAAAATAAACTACTGACACCAATCACCCTTCTGTCACCATCCACTGGTCTACCAACACTATTTATTGCCCTACTGCCATATATATATACATTACATAGGTGTGCACAAACTATTGCATTAGGGTGTGCACCCCAAAGCTCAAACACACGTGTGTGGTTGTATATATAGCAGTAGGGCAATGGACAGTGTCAGTAGAGCAGTGGATGATGTCAGTAGGGTAGAGATTGGTGTCAGTAGTTTATTTGTATTATTTTTTTATTATATTATTATTATTTTTTAATTTTTTTTTTACAATTGTTTAGGAGCCTCATTGAGAAAGGGAGTGAGGACAGAGATTCCCCCCCATCCCTTTCTCTGCAGACAGGCAGCAGGGGGAATCTGTGCCGCACAGGGTGATTAGGGTGTGCCCAGACACACCTGGCACACCCTGTGTGCACACCGATGTATGTATATATATATATATTTTTTATGGTTGTAGCCCTCTGACCGAGAGAGATGTGAATCACATAAACATGCGACAAGACTTACAAATAAATAGACCTGAAGTGTGCCTTGGTGGTCTGGTTGGTATGCCAAGAAAAGGGGGAATACCCAAGGTAAGTAAGGGGTAGTTAATTGAAGAAGGATATGCTGAGGAGTGCTCTGAAAAAGGGGGGGCGGGAGGGTATCGAATGCGATTGAATGCGCAGACTCATGAACATGAGGTGAGCTGGGAACAGTCGGCCCAGTGACGTGTAGTATCGCGCACTGAACCGACAAAGAGCATGGGTGGGTGGGCTGCTTAAATACCCTCCGGGCTCCTCCCATAAACTCAGGCCACCATACTTGCCTTCTTATATATATACATATTAGGGTGTGAGCTCTGGGGTGCACACCATAATGTAATAGGCTGCGCACACCTCTGGGTTATGGTGCTATGTTTACCAACAACATTTCTGACAGTCTAATTAAATCTTATCTCTAGGCACAGTGGAATTTCCTTGAAACGGATGTTCTTGAACCAATCTAATATGATATTTACCATGTTTAAAAATTGGAAACTCAAACTTCCATACCTCCATTCCTCTGTCTATATACATCATACCTCTAGATTCCTCTGTCTATATACTATGTTTAGCTTTCCTTACTTCCTAATTTATTGTCCACTGCTCCTCAAACATAAGAAAAGCAATTTAGGGCTCATGCCCCGGTCACACTTGTTCTTTGTTTCCAAGATCCTTTATCTTAAATCTTTGTTTAAACGTTTCCATTCTAAAAAATTTACTCTGGGAGAGTTTGAAACATTGTTTTTTAGTTATTTTGAATATAGTCCACGCAGTTATTTGTATGTTGGTTTCATTACTATATATCTACATTCAATGAGTTTTGGGCTGTTTTTTGTGCGCTGTCAATGACTTGTACCTTCCTGTAGATCAGGGGTGCCCAACGAGTGGCCCGGGGGCCACATGTGGCCCGCGGAGCTCTCCGATGTGGCCCACGACCTCCTGCTCTGGGATAGAATAGAATACTGTTATTAAAGGGCAGTTTATTATTAAAATCGCAGTGGGGGTTATTTAATAAAGGCAAATCCACTACAAGTGCAAACTACAAGTGCAAAGTGCACTTGAAATTGCACTGAAAGTGCACTTGGAAGTGCAGTTGCTGTAAATCTGAGGCCGGGTACACACGAACAAACATGTATGGTGAAAGCGGTCCGTCGGACCGTTTTCACCATACATGTCTGCCAGAGGGCTTCTGTACGATGGTTGTACACACCATCGTACAGAAGTCCGCGCGTAAACAATACGCGGGGCGTGTCCGCGGTGTCGCCGCGTCGATGACGCGGTGTCGCCGCGACAATGACGCAGCGACGTGGGCGGCCCGCCTTTAAAATGCTTCCACGCATGCGTCGAAGTCATTCGACGCATGCGAGGGACGGCGGGCGCCTGGACATGTACGGTAGGTCTGTACTGACGACCGTACATGTCTGAGCGGGCAGAATTCCAGCGGACTGTTTTAAAACAAGTCCAGGAATATTTGTCTGCTGGGAAAAGGCCCGGCGGGCAAATGTTTGCTGGAATTCGGCCCGCTCGCGCCCACACACGACCGAACATGTCTGCTGAAACTGGCCCGCGGACCAGTTTCAGCAGACATGTTTGGTCGTGAGTATGGGGCCTTAGGGGCAGATCTAAAATAAGGGAAAGGCCTACTGATTTTTTTATCCAATCATGTGCAAGCTAAAATGTTGTTTTTTATTTTTCTTGCATGTCCCTCTCGGATCTACAGTGAATGCACTTCAATGTGCATTTTCAGTGCAATTTCAAATGCACTTTGCACTTGTAGTGCAAAGTAGATTTGCCTTTAGTAAATGACCCCCAGTGTGTGTATATATATATATAAATATATATATATATATATATATATAGGAGCATATGTGTTCTGCAGTGGCTACTGGGCTACTTTTAAACTGATCCGCAGATGCAGAGCAGTCCACCTGCGGGTTACCTGCACTGAGTTTGGTGAGCTTTCTGAAAGTGCACCAAACCTGCAGAATATAACCAAAGTCTATTGCAAAGTGCAGGAAAGCCAAAAGGTACACTGTGTTGCACCCACGGTGCAGGTAAACCACAGCGCATCAGTGTGAAAGCAGCCTTGGGCCCCTTTCACACGGGCAGTTTGACCCAATTGTACCCTCCATTCACCTCTTAGGAGTGGCAGATGTAAACCGACTTGTGTCCTACCTCCAATCTGCAAAAAAAAAAAAGGAGTATAGTGGGCTGTGTCCGTATTCACTCTGCATATGCAGAGCAGACATGGATCTGCCATCTCCATTCATTGATTGTGGCCCGCGACCGGTTACCAAGTCGCTTAAGTGCCCCTCACACTTCAAAAGGTTGGGCACCCCTGCTGTAGATATTTCATAGATTAAAAAATATTTAAAAAAATGAAAACTCTGTTTACATTTTTATATCTTTCTAAAACAGCCACTAATAATATTTAATTAGTATTTGAAATGAGGAATCACTCTGCTCTTTAAGTGCTATTTTTCTAAAAACAAATTACGAGTTTGACTTGTTTAGTAATTTTGAAGACATTTTATAGCTTATCCAAGCCACTTCTTTTAACTTTTATGTTCTTTATTAGTTTTCTTCATCATATCCAAAATAGATTACATCCATATAAAACCTTAGTATTATCATTTCTTATTACTCATATAGCATAATCTTTTCAATAACATAAATTTGTTCGATTTCTTATGATCACTTTTATTATTATTACAAGAAATGTAAACATCCCTTGCAATATAAATAAGCATCACAGGGCCTCTTTATTGAGAGATCTGAGGTCCAAAAGACCTCAAATCTCACATTTACATTTAAAAAGCAAAGTGACGTCGCTCTGTTCCTCCAAGATCATAGAGCCGAGTGGGGCTCTGCTGCCCAGCCACGGATCAGGTCGGATCGGCTCTGGGCTATTTGATTGGTCCGGTAAGCCTGGAGATGACTGGGACTCGGCGAGAGAGGGCATGCGCTGCCGTGACCACGTTTATTAGACGCAGAATCGTCCGCAGTACAAAAAAATACCAGGGTTATGGCAGCTATTATAACAATGGCATTTAATGTCAAAGTAAGCATGTAGATGTACTGTGGGCGGTCCTGAAGTGGTATCCACACAGGTAGCACACACACCTTAATCAAATCGCTATGGAAAGTCAGACGTTGGTTGTCCAAGAACAGGGTGGAAGGCAGGGGTGGACTTACAACTCATGGGGCCCCCGGGCAATATAAGATTATGGGGCCCCTGGGCTTACAGATGGCCACCACGCCAGGAGGCAGTGCAGAGGCAGGGCAGCTAAAATCCCAGGATTTTCACATCAAACGTTTTTCGGTTTCACAGATTTTTACATACTGTCCCTGTTTTTATTGAGCCTGGCAACCCTGATGGGGCCCCCTAGTGGCATGGTGCCCGAGAGCCCCAATGGTCAGTCCACCCCTGGTGGAAGGCCTGAACGTCGTGTAATCGCCCTGTTCTAGTAACCTAATATCATCTCTTTTTTATATAATCTTTATTTCTATCTTTATATTTTGCAGTAAAACATGAAAAATCACATCATTTGAGTAGAAGTAAAACAAAAACCCAGCATAACTGGGAAAGCATGGGAAAGGGAATGGGGGTGGGGGGGGACAACACATTCCATTGCAATGTAATGCCGGTGACCCCAACATGGGGCCCGCACCTCATTATGACTCTCAACCAAAGCGGTAGGGCATAACTCCGCCCCTAAGCCAGCAGGATCCCGATAGGCATTTCCTCCCCAGGAGGGGGGCGACAAGACCTCCTTCATACCTCCATCTAGGGGGGACACCTCCTGGGCTCCCTCTGCAGCCTGCTTAGGCGCAGGCCCCACCGGGGCACCAGGGTTTCAAGATGAGTTCTCTACCAAGTGTAACCCCCAAAAAATTAGAAAATAAATAAAATTGAACAAGAATTAGTTAACTAAAGGGAAACAAAACAGGTTGCAAAGAACGTGATGAACCATAGGGTAGGTCTCCAATATTGGCCATATAGACCATGGAGGGGGAGAGACAGAGGGACTCATCTGTGAGCGGAGTGCATGAAGGGACACCATCAGTCATGCGCATCACCCCCAGCACGTCTCCTCAGCTTCAGTGAGGGCTCTGCTAACTCCAGCAGCGCAAAATCTAGGCTAGATGGCACAGGGTCTGGGTTCCGCAGTAAAGGTCCGCCACTGTGCCCAGATCCCATCAAAACGGTCACTCCTGTCCTTGCACCTCGCCACCCACTCCTCTGCCTCTTTATTGTCCTCTACCTTCTTCAGCCACTCTGTGATAGTAGGAATCTGTGGGCGTTTCCAGTAGAGAGGTATAAGCCGTTTAGCAGCGTTCAAGAGATGAGGAAGTGAGCTTTTCTTGTAGCGGCTCAGAGGAAGAGCGGGGAGGTGCAGGAGAAAGTGAGTTGGGGAAAACGGGACATCAATCTGCAGGGCATCTTTGATAAGGTTGCGAACTTCTAGCCAGAATGGTCTGACCACAGGGCAGTCCCACCAAATATGGAGGAGCGTGCCCTTCCGGCCACATCCATGCCAGCATCAGTCTGTGACTGAAGGGTAGATACGTGATAGTGCCGCAGGTACGCGGTACCAACGGGTCAGCAGTTTGTAATTAGCTTCTTCCGTCCTGGAATCAATGGAGCTGGAGTGTGCGAGTCTATACATGTGTCTAATTTCATCTCTTGATCCAGGAAATCTACATTTTTGACAGCAATTTAGCAATCTATAACAACAAGAATGTGATGATTTAACTAGAACAGGGTGGTTCCACAACATTCAGACCTTCCACCCTATTCTTTGGCAATCAAAATCTGCTTAATAAGTGGTTTGGATAAGCTATGAAACTTCTTCAGCACCTGAATATAAAATCCACCTGGATTTATTATAGTAAGGAGAGATGGTTTCATGTATCCTGATTCCTGAGCTGTAAAGTGCTTTCTGACACCTCTTAACATCCCCTGCACTCCTTCCCACCTACTGTTTTCTAGCTCAATTTAGTCACATATGTACAAATGTCAGGTGTAAAAAGGAAAAAAAATAATAATAATGTTATCACATTTGTAAATTTTGCACCTAGTACTACCCCCTAATCTTTGCAACCCTAGGCACTTGGTTGCCATTACTGCAAGCACAACCCTGCCTACAATTAACTCTTGTGATTCACAATTAACTGTATATTCAGAAGGAACAGGATAAACCTGTAGGATAACACATTATTGATATTCTTTACAGGTTAAATTTATTAGAGTTCAGAAAATTCGTTTTGTATGGAACTATGCCGAGAAAAAGTTTGAAAACATTGGGTGAGTATATAGGTTAATGCCTTATTTTAAAAGTCTCTTAATAGGAACATACCACCAGAAAAAATAAAAATAAAACTTGGATTCAAAGCAACTCACAAATATGTGATACATAACATAGGGGCTAATTCACTAAGGTGTATACCTTATTTTAGCTGCATTCCTCTCTTTACTTCCATAATTTCATCTCAATATTCTCATCATTCAATGTTTCACCTTATATATAAATATGCACCGTGCTAAGTGTTTAACATTATCCAACTATTAGTCCATAATTGGAACCATTTTTGAGAATTATTAAACAAGTCCCATAGTGCTATATTAAATAAAGTACTTGTGCTCGTCAAGACATTCAATGAAGGACAGGTGCTCCACTTGTGCTCAGTTTAGGTGCCCCACATACTGTAGATATACACTAGCCCTGAATATTGACCACCTATATCTAGTGTGGTCACTTGTGATTGTTGGGGATTCCTCCCCTGGGTGGTGTCTTTAATAGAAAGCTCCTCAATGGGTTAATCCTCACATATAGATGGAGAAAGAAATAGTGGAGGAATACCACATAGCATAAAACCATAGGAGTTATTCAGAATAAAAACAAAAGTGTATAAACTCTCATTTGCCTATATCCTGACCAGGGCAGGCCCTACCATGGGTCCGGGAGGGTTTATTGGACCCCGGCGGCACTTATGGAGAGGCGGCAAACTAGGGGGTGGGGCACCGCATTGAGAGGGGCGTCACGGTTCCTTCTTCCCCTGGACCATACAAGAGATCTCCTCAGGTCCTCTCTGCTCCCGGTGAGGCCGCTGCCAACAGCTGTGGTGGAGGACAGGCAGCATGTCCCACTGCCGCCAGTAAACGGGGGTAGGTCAGCATGCTCACCCATTCAGGGACAGTAGGGGGCTCCATGAGAAGCTTGTTTCAGGGCAAGTGCGGGGGCATTAAAATCAAGTTTTTTCATCATTGATAGTCCTCCACTGAACAGACTGGCAGCTCCGCTCATTCTCTCGGTGTGGCCGTACGATGTGCAGTGAGGGAGGCAGACAGCCAGGAGAGAACTCAAGCCTGCTATACAGTGGAGTGGGGAGCAGCTCTGTGGTTCCCGGCATCTCCCTTTACACCTCTGGCCAGCAGTTCACACTTTACAGTTAAGGGGGAGATACATCTGACCCACACAGGCACCGGCTTGTGCACAGTGAGTTGCTTGGCCACTTTATAGCACTTTATCACAGAGATGCCAATCAGTAGTACAGAGTTTTGTGTGTGTGAGAAAGGGTCGAAGGTGTGCAGAGATATGCAAGTGGGTAAAGGGGGGTGTTAGGGGTTTAAGAGCTGCTGAGATCTGTAGTGTAGTACATAGATGTGCTGGGGTGCTGAGGGTATAGAGACTCAATGAAGGGTTCCGAGGATTGTGGGAGAGTGCAGAGGTGTACCGGGGTACTAAGGTTTGCTGGGTTACAGAGGTAATACGTATGAGGGTTGCAGAGGTTTGTGGGGGTATGGAAGTTTGCTGGGGGCTGTGAAGGTATGCAAGGTGTGTGTGTGTGTGTGTGGGGGGGGGGGGGGGGGGTGAAGAGATGAGCAAGGGGGTATGAGGATGTCCTGGGGGTACAAAGATAAAATGTGTGTCCATACACTACCCTAGCCTGTCTGTATTCTACCCTAGCCTGTCTATATACTACTTGAGCATGTTCATTTACTGCCCTAGCCTGTTCATATACTGCCCTAGCCTGTTCATATACTGCACTAGCCTGTCCATATACTACCCTAGCCCATCTATATACTGACCTAGCTTGTTCATATACTACCCTAGTCTGTCCATATACTACCCTAGGCTGTCTATATACTGTCCTAGCCTGTCTATTTACTACCCTAGCCTGCCCCTATACTACCCTAACCTGTCTATTTACTACCCTAGCCTGCCCCAATACTACCCTAGCCTGGCTATATACTACCCTAGTCTGTCTATATACTACTCTAGCATGCCCCTATACTGCCTTAGCCCGCTCCTATACAGCCCTATCTCAGTGGCATATCATCCTTGGGTGTGTTCACTACACATGGGCCCTGAGGGGGGGGGCACTGTGCTGACACATGCTGCACCCATGGATGCTCTAGGGTTCCAAGATGGGGGAGCTGTAACATGGTTTTATGTCATATAGTGCTGTTGCATGTAACGCTGACTTCTTGATCAATTTAATTTTAGTTTTAACTATCATTATATAAAAATGGATGTGAGTGCCTTTTGGTGAGATTGTATTGTGAGATTGCATTTTCTCATATGCTTTAGTAGTTTATCTATATTATTATTTCAAATAGCTCTTTCCCTGCTCTTCTCAATAGAAACCTCCTAGAACAGGGGTGGCAAACTCAAATTCATCGGGGGCCGCATTAGCAGTATGGTTGCCCTCAAAGGACCGGTTGTATCTGTAAGACTACGTGTCCACTATTATCATAATTAATTGTCACTGAATTTGCTTATTACTGGTTTTATGGAGCGCAGGATTCAGGAGTTTGCTGCGTACGAAATGCAGGATACAGGAGTATGCTATGGACCGTGTGCAATATCTGACCTCTGCACCCTCCTCTCTCCTTCCATCCACCCTGGGATGGGATGGGGTGGGGTAGGACGAGATGGGATGGGGTGGGATGAGATGGGATGGGATGGCGTGGGGTGGAATAGGTTAGGATGGGATGGGGTGGGGGGGGGCGGTGCCGTAGGATGGGATGGGGACGGGATGGGGTGGTATAGGATGGCATGGGGTGGGGGTGGAGTGGGATGGGGTAGGATGGGATGGGGGTGGGGTAGGATGAGATGGGATGGGGTATGATGGGGTGGGATAGGATGGGATGGTCTACCTGACATACATGGACCTACCTGACATACACAATGACTTCACCTACCTGACATACACTGACCTCACCTACCTGACATACATGGACCTACCTGACATACATGGACCTACCTGACATACATGGACCTACCTGACATACACTGACTTCACCTACCTGACATACACTGACCTCACCTACCTGACATACATGGACCTACCTGACATACATGGACCTATCTGACATACACTGACTTCACCTACCTGACATACACTGGCCTCACCTACCTGACATACATGGACCTACCTGACATACATGGACCTACCTGACATATACTGACCTCACCTACCTGACATACATGGACCTACCTGACATACATGGACCTACCTGACATACACAATGACTTCACCTACCTGACATACATGTAACATTGACCTACCTGACATCATGTGTCACAGCAGCCAGCCAGAAAGGAGGGGAGGAGAGGAGAGCCGCCCGCCCATGCACTAGTGTTGTCATATTCTGCTCCCTAGTGCATGGTGTTGAGGAGGCTTGTAATTGCCGCCTTCTGGAGTCTGCGGCGCCTATGATGGACATCACACGTCCCGCGGTCCTGTGATTGGATCTCCAGGACGTCCTTCATAGGAGCCGGGTGTACCAATATGGCCGACCTCTCCGGAGCTAGGCCGAGGCAGCGGTGCGCTCCGCAGATCACGGATCGGTTACGATTCGTTGCATCACTAGAGTCAACGGACACCCCGTTGCGCGAGCCACATGGCAAGGTCCCGCGGGCCTTGTGTTTGCCACCCCTGTCCTAGAACTTAATAATTATCTCCACTTAGAAATTAGTGTTAGTTTAAAGCACAATTGAATTGTTCATACATGACCTAGTCCAGCATTGATGGCATGTAGCAGGCAACTTTAAGTTTCTGCTTTTACAGTCTGCTTTTGGACAGACTGGATTAGTTCGAAGAGTGAATCAGTAATTGCATAGTTGCTGTGTCAATAAAATCACTAGGCATTATTTACTTAGACGACCGTAGAAGTGGCCCTTGAACTCTGGCTGGGACAAGTAGCGCACCAATAAAAGCCTTCCTGCTAGCAAATTTTATATAAGCACTTAAGATGTGCTTTATAACAATTTTATAAATGAGAATCGGTGTGCTCATTATATGACTAAAATATGGTTACAATCACTATACTATAGTATTCCACCTTGAACAATACATTCAGGTATGTTGTTCAGCTCCACTATCTGACTACAGTCCACCTTCAGTACAGGAAGGTGCTCAGAGCCACAATAAAAGAAGAAAAATTACATATAGTTCATGGTGGGCAATACAGATAAAATACTATAGTTTGAAGGGACCGATGATCAGCTGCAGGGGCATAGGCAAAAACTTGCCGAGATGGAGGTGAACAGCAGTGTCTGTAGCCCTCGCTCACGCCATGTACTGGAAGCCATGACAGGTGGAAAGGGCAGGCCACCGTTCATCAGTCCCTGCAGACTGCTGTTGTTGCTGTATTGTGCACCTGCCGCCTCAACCATTGAAGTTGTATACAAATATTTTACATGTAAGTGAGCTACACATTAAAGTGGTGATTATATCCATTTTTATCGGCTGCCCTGTTGTTCTTCTTTAAGTACAGGCATGGTGTTTTCTTGGGTTGTAAAGGACCCTCTTCAGAAGCCATGACAAAGTTTTCATACATACTTACTTGCTTTCTGTGATTTTAGAACTCTGGAGGAGAATCTTTCTTGTTACAACATGCACTTATTTTATGGATCTGGCCTAAAGAAGGAGGAACAAGCCATCAGGTAATTTTTTTTCAAAGTGGCCTTCTACTGAACTCAAAGCAATCCGAAGGCTTGTGCTATTTGAAAATGATATTTCAACATGTTCTTTAGGGAAGAAAAAAAAAAGGTGATGTAACACAGCAATACAGGCTCATAATCCATAGCAACTGGTCAGTGGTTCTTAGTTCATCAAGAAAGGTATGCAGCACTGTGAACTATTATCTAAAGTTAATTAAAAAGTAACACCCCAGTGTTTATTTTGTCACATTGTACCTTTCACTGATTCTCCACTAATAAAACAAAGCAATCACCAGATGTACAGACCCCAAAGTGCATAGAGGTCAGGTCTTGTTTCAGCCAACCCTTAAAGGGGTTGTAAAGGTCAAAATACAATTTCCTAAATTGCTTCCTTTACCTTAGTGCAGTCCTCCTTCACTTACCTCATCCTTCAATTTGCTTTTAAATGTCATATTTCTGATAGCGTATAACTATCAGAAAGGGGTACCTGTAACGGGAGGGCCCGTGGGACTCAGAGGCTCTTGAAGAGTGTGGGGTACTCCTGTTTCAGCTTCACCGATGACTCTTGTGTCTAAAGTCATCCTATGTCCACTAGGGGCATAGGATGACTAAGAAATGATATCTTGGATTACAGGAGATGGGACAGTAATGATAATTCACAATGTATTCCAGGATATCTTGAAATATTACAGGTTGTTGATTCTAAACCCAACCGGTCAATAGAAAGAGTGATTCATTCAATGTGGGAACACAGCCTGTTAAGGTGTTTAATGTCGTCTGCTACTGTCATGTAAATGAACCTTAGTCTGGCTCTCAAGAACCTTTCATTGTGTGATGCTAATTGACACTGTATTGTGTGAATTTCTATTGATGATAAATGTGTTTCGTATAGCAGGTGAGAAGAGCTTATCTCGGAGTCACCTTGTCTGGGTAAATGATTAGTAATTAGCTCATGTAGATTATCTCGAAGTCTGTCTCCTAAAAGATGTCTATTGAGCTCCTTGTGTCATGTTTTGGGTGGAGTTGGGTCATTGTTCATTGTGGTTCCTAAACTGTATATAAGAAGCCTGAGTTTCCCATTAAAGTCTATCCGTTTTGAACCAGATAACAGAGTTGTGTGTCTCGTTTCTGGGGAATCCTATGGGTCGTGTTTGTCTGCTGGATTGTGGAGTATCGATAAACTGTCATGGGTTGGTGGAATGGAATATCGTAAATGGTGTTAACCCCTGACCGTTACAATTGTTGGCTAGCAGTGGGATGATTCCATCGCCAGAAGAACTGCTACAAGAGGACACAGGACAATGGAGACACAGTATGAACGGCTGAAGCTCTCTTCCCTCAAGGACTTACTGGAGAGCCGGGGCAGACCAGCCAACAACCGTAAGAAAAGGGACATTATCGCAGAACTTGTCGAAATGGATAGAGCTGAAAGGCCCAGGCACCCGAGGAGGCAAGTTTTGATCGGGCTGTTAAATTAAGACTGGCACAGTATGGTCCTAACCCTCCAGCAGAAATCATAGACCTAGTTATAGCTGCTGTGGATGCAACTCGGCTACATCAAAGAGGTGCTGCAGCAGCAGAAGTCACAGCAGTACCAACTGAAGAGAGAGGAGAGGTACAGATACCAGTCACCATGGAAGAGGAATTCAGAAGGAGGTTACAAGAAATGCGGATACAGCACAGAGGACCAGTATCAGAGGAGGCCTTGCTGGGATGGTCTGATTTGATCCGTTGCCAACTCTGGAAGGAAGAGCTAGCTCTTGAGCAGCAACACCAGGGAAAGGTCCTCCCCTCCATCTATGTAAGGTACTGGCCGTAGTATGACGTACGAATGCCGTTGTTGGGGGAACAACCGAAGCAGGAGTGGACAGCCGAGTTAATCAGCCTGATCTGGGCAGAGATGCAGTTGGACGAGAGCTACAGAGCCCTCCGGTGGTATGTAGCCCAAGAGTGCCCGTGGTCAGTGGATGACAGCCCCAAGGAAGGCTATGACTATGATGGCCTGGGATTGTTGTATTGGAGGATGTCCAGTGATCCTGACTTTGGGAGTGATCGGGAGTGGCGCTTGGAGGAAATAATGGAGCACAGAGAGCAAAAATTGAATGTCTCGGAAGGACACTGGGCACAGGAAGATTTGGAGTTTCTGACCGTTCAGGAATAAGAGCTGGAGATCGCCTACAGACAGCTGCTAGACTCTGCTCAACAGCAGGGTGGGGCTCCCCTTGCCTGGGACTATGAGGAAATTTCAGATGACAGCTCTGAAATCCTGGCTGATGATTTGGCAGTGGAAGATCGGAAGATTGCCATCCCTAAAGCCGAAGTGGATGATGTGGAGTTCCAGGGGGCTAGGGAAGTTGGCTCATCTCCCCAGCCACAGATTACCGAATGTATGGATTTAATGGACTGTTCAGAGGATGTTATGGATTATGCATCGCCTGCTCAAGTATGTCAGTACTTGAGCAGGCGATGCATAATCCATAACATCCTCTGAACAGTCGAATAAATCCATACATTCGGTAAGGACAGAGTACGGCAGACCCCTGCTCTACACCCATTGCAGTTTTGGAGGCCCGAGGTGAGAAGGTGATGGTTCCTCTTTACCAGTGGATTTCAGAGATACAGGGAGGAGAAGCAGCCATTTTCCCTCCCCAACAGTTAGCCAGAGCAGATGGTGTGGAATTCTCAGCAGAAGAGCTGGCAACAGAGCAGGGTGCCACAGGCATCTTCTCTCAACTAGCAGGACAGGGAGTTCATGTGGTAGTGGATGTGACTTCAGTCTCCACTTGTGCACCCCAGGGATGGGGGACAGTTGGCCCAGATCCCCAACAGCATGATGAACTGAGCCCAGTCACCCTGTCTTCTCTCCAGTGGCTGAAAGGATTCCAGGGAGAAGGGCCAGTCCAGGCCTCTCCCCAGCGGCAGGCATGTTCTCTAAAAGAGGCAGAGGTTGGCTGGGTGAGTAATGCTCTGTTTGGAGCCATTTTTTTGGGGTACTGTCTGGATACCAGCATTGGAGGAATGGAACTATTGACTAACTTTGAAGTCAACCCGTCTGGGGTCTCCTCCTGTGTTAGTCTCCTGCCGAAAGGGGAAACATGTAATGGGAGGGCCTGTGGGACCCAGAGGCTCTTGAAGGGTGTGGGGTACTCCTGTTTCAGCTTCACCAATGACTGTTGTGTCTAAAGTCACCCTATGTCCACTAGGGGCATAGGATGACTGAGAAATGATATCTTGGATTACAGGAGATGGGACAGTAATGATAATTCACAATGTATTCCAGGAAATCTTGAAATATTACAGGTTGTTGATTCTAAACCCAACCAGTCAATAGAAAGAGTGATTCATTCAATGTGGGAACACAGCCTGTTAAGGTGTTTAATGTCATCTGCTACTGTCATGTAAATGAACCTTAGTCTGGCTCTCAAGAACCTTTCATTGTGTGATGCTAATTGACACTGTATTGTGTGAA
This sequence comes from Rana temporaria, assembly GCF_905171775.1. NCBI lineage: Eukaryota > Metazoa > Chordata > Amphibia > Anura > Ranidae > Rana > Rana temporaria. Next base: position 187,437,975 of record NC_053492.1, read on the forward strand.
TTTCTATTGATGAAAAATGTGTATTGTATAGCAGGTGAGAAGAGCTTATCTCGGAGTCACCTTGTCTGGGTAAATGATTAGTAATTAGCTCATGTAGATTATCTCGGAGTCAGAATGGCTGTCTCCTAAAAGATGTGTATTGCGCTCCTTGTGTCATGTTGTGGGTGGAGTTGGGTCATTGTTCATTGTGGTTCCTAAACTGTATATAAGAAGCCTGAGTTTCCCATTAAAGTCTATCAGTTTTGAACCAGAGAATAGAGCTGTGTGTCTCGTTTCTGGGGAATCCTATGGGTCGTGTTCGTCTGCTAGATTGTGTCGATAAGCTGTCGTGGGTTGGTGGAATGGAATATCGTAAACGGCATTAACCCCTGACCGTTACAGTACCTACTCCCAAATAAAACAAAAATCCAAAAGTAATATGGGAGTGGACGAGGAAGATGAATGAAACTTCCCTTTACAGGTTAACTTCTGCTTTAATGGGTGTCCTGCACTCTGCTTTCTCTAGGCAAGATTTGACTGGCAGATCTTCTTCTACACTCTCTTCTCTACACTCTGTACCCACTGCAGGTGGGAGGGTATTCACATTTATCATCAATAAAACCAGTTTACTTCACAGACTACATTTGTATGTGAATACTCCTGGGATCCAGCTGCAATACAGTTTATTTGACATGTTTAATTCAAATGAGCGTCTTTAGGAGTGGCAGATGATGAATTTTTCAGCAAATTACAATGCAGATGACCTTAGGTAAGAATCCTAATAACATCAATAAAGAGTTAAAAGCCCACAATTTATGGCATTTTGCCCAAGAACAAAATGAAAATCCTGAAAGGATTGCGTTTACAGCTATAAAAAAAAACTAAAGCTCTGTTGCAGAAGTTGTATTAAGCTTAGAGGAAGCTCTAGGAAAGAAACATGGTGGATTTATGAGTTTAAAATCCAGACTGAATGTAGACTGGGACATCAATTGTTTTCTGGATAATTCCTAGCCATAGAGGGGGTATAATATTATTATTTTTTCAATTAATATAAGTGTTTGGTTGTGAGAACACCTTTAGGCCTGATATATTCCAATATTCCATTTAAGGTATGTTTATGAAATTATTTATATTTTAAAATCTTCTTGCAAGTGTATACTGGTTTTGAACATGAAATTTGTTATGTGCTAATGAGTACAGCTGAGGAATTTAAACAATTTATTGAAGCATTAAGAATCTGCTCCATAATCCCTGAATAAGCTCAGTTGAGCAAAACATGTCAGGTGGACTGTAGTACAGAAGTTTCTATAAACTGGATTGTAGGATGTATGCTATTTTTTTTTTTTTTTACCAATTTAGGATTTTGTGTTCCGTTTTATATGATCATTTTAGTTGTTACATTTTGAGAATTATAATTGCACTATTAAGTGCTTTTTTTTTTTTTTTTTTAGTTCACTGAAGTATCTGTGAAGGCACACAATAGGTGTACCTCGAGAATCCCATGAGTATTCACACACTTGTAGGAGTAGGCTGTCATAGTCTGTGAAGTAAACAGCCTTGATTAATGGCAAATGCATATACTGTGTACGCCTATTTGTAGAAGGTACGCATTGTGGAGGAAATTCAGACATCTGCCAGTCTAGTCTTTCCTAGAGATAGTAAAGTGCAGTACACCCAATAAGGGTTTGATGAAGCGAGACCTGACCTATGGACTATGGAGTCCATACCTATGGTGAGTGCTTTAATTAATTGGTGGAGGAAAGTTCATATATAAAAAAAAAAAGCTAAGTGACAAAATAAACACCAGTGTTATTTTCTATTGACTTACAAGTTCACAGCGTTGCATACCTTTCTTAACGAATGTTTTGAAAGATGGCATATTGTCTGTTTACACTGGCTGCTAAATAAGATTGGATAGCACAGACTTTAAATAAACTGTTTATTAATTAGTGGTTCTTAGTTGTTTATTGACACAATAATGAGCAGTGTTTATAATTGGATATGAGTGTTTCTGCATATTACCAGCCCTTTTCACATTTAGTATATGTTTGCATTAATAGTTTCCTAAGATTTAAATGTAAAATGTTTTACTCTAATGAGTCTAATGTAGCCAGAATGTGTCACCATTGTGAATAGTTAGCAAATAAGCATGGAAATATCCATATACAATATCTTCCTATTATTGACACCGCGTATTATTGAGGCCTCGTACACACGGGCAAGAATCTCGCCAGGAAAAAAACATTGTTTTTCCCAACGAGATTCTCTTGCCGCCCGAGTGTACACACTGACCTTTCAAAAGAACCACAGTTCTCTTGAAAGGCAGGAACACGATGATGTCATCGCGTACGACAAGCATGCGTCGCCGCCATCTTGCTTCACCCTACCTATGCCGTGGAAGGTACCGCAGATGCGTCAAAGTCATTTCGAGCATGCGCGGGTTTCCACGGCGACAGGTAAGTATACACACTCTCTGGTTTCTGGTCGGGAAACAGGCCGACAAGAATCTCGACGAGAAAATAGAGCGCAGGTTCTCTATTTTTCTCGTGGAGATTCTGGCCAGATTTCCCGACGAGAAACCTGAAAGCCTCGTACACACGAATGGTTTTCTTGGCAAGAAAGCTCTGCCAGCAGTTTTCTTGCTGGTTTTTGCAGAGAAAACCGGTCGTATGTACAAGGCCTTACAGTTAAGATACCTGTGGTTCAGCAGGTACAAAGAAAGTATTGGTGTTTCTTTACTAAAATAGAGTTTACAAAATGAAATGTCACAGAGACATTTGTAAATAATGTGCTCCAATCATGTAGAAGAAAAAAATTTTTTTTGTTGTAACTGAAGATGACTCAATGAGGTTAATTTATTAAATGATGTATATTAATAATTTTGTAAAATGGAAGAACAAGTACACGTGCCCTAAATGTTATCAAATTGTAGGTAGCCTACAAAGTAATGATGCAATGCTATATAGTCCCATCCCGAATTTTCACATAAATACCTCTTACTCACACATCCATTGGTGATATTCTGCACATTTACTGGACCTGTTCATTTGCAAACTTTTTCTTCTACTTTGGACTGTTTTGTACGGACATTCCCAGGAACCCTTGGTTGGCTGTCTTGTACAGAGCAATAGACAGTGTAAATCCCAACACATTTTAGTGCAGCATTCCTTGCAGATTATTTGCTAGAAACTGTACGAGGCACCTTGATCCATTCTTGGGAGTTAAACAAAGAGTAGATAATATGATTAATACATGCCTGAGAAGTCTTTTGGATGATTAAAAAGCGGAGGTTCACCCTAAAACAATTATATACCATTCCATCCAGCATACTGCCGACATGTACAGTATGCTGTTTTTTTCGCTGTACATACCGTTTTATACTTTTTTTTCTTTTCTGACTCCCGCGGGGAATAGGCGTTCCTATGAAGAGGCGTAGATGATTGACGTGCGGATTAGGGGCCTCACACGTTCCGAAAATAGCCGGACTGGGATTCGGCTCTATACGGCGCTATACGGCGCCTGCGCACAGACTAGGAGCCATGTAGAGCTGACTGCGCAGGCGCCGTATATAGCCGAGTCCCAGTTTGGCTATTTTGGGAACGCGTGACGTGCCTTATCCGCACGTCAATCATCTACACCTCTTCATAGGAACGCCTATTCCCCGCGGGAGTCTGAAAAGAAAAAGAAGTATAAAACGGTATGTACAGCGGAAAAAAAAAAAAAACAGCATACTGTACATGTCGGCAGTATGCTGGATGGAATGGTATATAATTGTTTTAGGGTGAACCTCCGCTTTAACATGTAATGTTGGGGTTGGCCTGTCATCCACGCTGTTTGCTATAATTTTTCCAATGCTTTAGTGAAGATAACCCACCTCCTTCTCCCTTTTTCCCCACATATACTAATCCCCCCTTCTTTCTTGTTTCTGATACTTTTCCTCTTATATATTTTCCTATTTCTTGCTCTTTGGATTATATTTTTTTGCATAAAAAAATACCCACTACTAGAAAAAACTGTCAGCACTGGTCGGAGCCACTGTACAAATGGCCCAATTTTAGTACAGTGATCTCCTCCGCTGAGCTGCTGTGTCCCCCCCAAACAGAACACTCCGGTCAGAGCTCTCAGCCATTGGCTGAAAATACTGATTGAAAGCTGGTCAGCTGCTTTTTTCCAGCATGGAAAATGGCTGGCTCCTGTCAGACCAGCTGTCATACACATGTGGGTTGAATGTCGGCTGTTTTTTATTGAACTGGTCGATGTCGCCAAAATTTGGCCCACGTGTACAGGACTTAACTGATGGATGTTGTTCATAATCTTTATTGCTACATGTTGTTGATCATCTGTACATTCTTCTTGCTGTTTGTCTGACAGTAACAGTTATGTTATCAACATCTTATACTAGCATGCCCCCGTGATAACACTTCTGATAAATGTAATGTTCTTGTAGTTTTCATGGTTTAGTTGAAGCTTGTTACTTAAAATATAACAACAAAATAGTGAAACAAAACTTAAAGTAGAACAACAGTTTTTTCATTATGGATAAAGTCAGGTTACAAAGTCTGACTTTTTTTTGGTATCTGTGTCACACTGGAGATATTTCCTCTAAAAAAGTAAGTGAGAACATCTCTGGTTGTCCCCAGGGTCACCATAAATTTTATCACAATTGGAAGATTTCCCCAAATTCTGGATTTGTCTTTACTTTCACTTTCGATTATAACAATGAACAGGACACATAGTAAGGATGAATCTCATAATGGGGGACACAGACAGCAATATAAAATCAGACAGCTGTTCTAAACCCTATCCACTCTGTTTAAAGCTAAATAATAATAATAAGTTTTGCTTTTAGTTATACTTTTACAAATAAAGTAGAGTTGTGTTCACACTGAATTTCTAATTAAAATGTTTTTAATATGAACAGAACCACATCTTGTTTATAAAGCTTAATGGGCATGCACCTTTCAGGTGAACATTCTATAATCCTTTAGAAGATCAACTTTTGAGTTCTCCTCAGTACAACATAATGGCAGTTCATAATTATCAGAATCCATATTTTACTGAGATGACATCAGCAAAATGAAATGGAATTAATTCTGATTACCTAATTTTGCACTTCAGCTTTGGTATTTGCAAAGTTCTTTTAAATAGGAGGTATTCGTTGGTAATTGTCAAAACAATAAGATTGATTTGCTAAAGATACTGAGAGTCATTCAAACAATGAGTAAATATTCATTTTTATTATTCAGTCATGTGAAAAGTAAATTCCTGTTCAATTTGAATACCCAATCATGTGAAGATGCTTTTCACATGTGAAACTTCACACAGTTTTGAGTGAAAATGATCAACTCATTTGGCTTGGTTTACTGAAGGCAAATAGGCTGGTCACTTTGCAAGGGAAGTTGCACTTTTAATGAGACTTTTCCCTAGAGCTTAGTGAATAAAGTGAAGCTCTGCTGACTTCAATCATCCAATCATGTGCAAGCAAAAATGCTGTTTTTTTTAAATTCCCCTGAAATGTAAAAAAAAATATGGGGGCAAATTCCCTTACCAATTCTCTTGCAAAGTGAATAGAGTATTTTTTTTTTTTTTAATATAGTAAAACATACTCAATACGTTTACTAGCATACTTCAATATGATTTTAAATATATCTTGTGTGTCACCGGTGCAAAAAAATAAATAAATCTATATATTGTGGATCTTCTGCGGAACTGTGTACACCTCCAATGTTTTAGAGCAGTTGTTCTCAATCTTCTAGTGCCGTGACCCCTTGATAACATTTCCCAAGTTGTGGGGACCCCTAACAGTAAAATTATTTTTGTAGCATGGTATAATCGCAGGTAGTGTCACTCACTGTGTCTCCAGCTTCACTGTGTTTCCGACTTTGTGGTGTATCGTAGCAGTGACACCTATGCCAAAATCAGGAGATAGGGTCTCCTCCAGCCCCTCCCATTTCACATTCCTCACCAGTCAGCTGACCTCTAGTCTTTGCCCCCCAGCCATGCCGTGAACTGAATGGGCACCTGCGAAAAGGCTGAGTGGACGGCTGCGGGCTCCAGGGATAGCCCTGCTGGGTGGCTCCAAAAAGGCTGGGAGAGTGATGCGGGCTTCAGGAACAGCCCAGGATTTGGTGACCCCTGACAAATCATCATTCGACCCCCAGGTTGAGAACCACTGTTTTAGAGTGTATAAAAATATATGTATATTGCTCTGTGTTGAAAGCAAATGTGTGACTGCTAATCCACCAAATCGTGCCACCGCCACCAACTTCTGAAGTGGGCACTCACCAGAACTAAGTATAAAATATGCCTGTCGTTTAGCTTAGGGTAGACCACTCCTCTCCCAGGGGCTAGTCTGCCGTTCGTTTCCATCAATGTATTCCAATGTTCCTCTCATAGGGTTTCTGGTTGGTTATTACACTTTCATATAAAGCAAGGGACTGATCATAGCGTAGTATGTTCAACTTTTATTATAAAATATGTAAATATAAAATCACACTCACATTGTTGAGTGCCTCCAGACCGGCACCAAGTCTTTCCAGCAGTACCTAGCGAAAGACGCTCTCCAGTGTGTGGATCCCCTCGGCTGGCGTGCGCTCCACGCCTCAGTAATCACCCGGGTCAAAGGCGGGAGGTGACGTATGACGTCCAACGTTAACCCAGAAGCCCCTACGCGTTTCGCAATCCACCGTGCTTCCTGACGAAATTTGAAATAAGTATTATTTTTACAGGTTGGGCTTTTTTGCATATATATTATGGATGTTATATACATTGGGTTCAATATGATTTTGCCTACTGTTAATAGCATCATAATTACAGAATGCTGTTATTAGCAGCACGATATTCAAGGAAAGTCGCTAAAAATTACTTTGCAGTTGTGATCATGTCATTGCTGTAAATACTGGAATGTGTGGAATGTGCATAGATACAAATGGAATGTATTCTGTGCTCTATATCCTAACTGTGTGAAATGAAAGTATGCTGTTGTCAGGTGAGGGCTGGCAGCCTTAGGCCTGGGGGGCAAGTCCAGTCAAGTGGCCCATAGAGCGTAGAAAAGTGATGGATCGAGGAACACAGTCTAAGATTTTTCATGATCACAAGAGTCCGCACAGAGGCCCCCTTACATCAGAGTCTGCACAGAGGCCCCCCTTACATCAGAGTCTGCACAGAGGCCCCCCTTACATCAGAGTCTGCACAGAGGCCCCCTTTACATCAGACTCTGCACAGAGGCCCCCCTACATCAGAGTCCGCACAGAGGCCCCCCTTACATCAGAGTCCGCACAGAGGCCCCCATTACATCAGAGTTTGCACAGAGGCCCCCCTTACATCAAAGTCCACACAGAGGCCCCCTTACATCAGAGTCCGCACAGAGGCCCCCCTTACATCAGAGTCTGCACAGAGCCTCCCCTTACATCAGAATCCGCACAGAGGCCCCCCTTACATCAGAGGCCCCCTTACATCAGAGTCCACACAGAGGCCCCCTTACATCAGAGTCCGCACAGAGGTCCCCCTTACATCAGAGTCCGCACAGAGGCCCCCCTTACATCAGAGGCCCCCCTTACATCAGAATCCGCACAGAGGCCCCCCTTACATCAGAGTCCGCACAGAGGCTCCCCTTACATCAGAGTCTGCACAGAGCCTACCCTTACATCAGAGTCCGCAAAGAGGCTCCCCTTACATCAGAGGCCCCCCTTACATCAGAGTCCGCACAGAGACCCCCCTTACATCAAAGTCCACACAGAGGCCCCCTTACATCAGAGTCCGCACAGAGGCCCCCCTTACATCAGAGTCTGCACAGAGCCTCCCCTTACATCAGAATCCGCACAGAGGCCCCCCTTACATCAGAGTCCGCCTCGAGGTCCCCCTTACATCAGAGTCTGCACAGAGGCCCCCCTTACATCAGAGGCCCCCCTTACATCAGAATCCGCACAGAGGCCCCCCTTACATCAGAGTCCGCACAGAGGCTCCCCTTACATCAGAGTCTGCACAGAGCCTACCCTTACATCAGAGTCTGCAAAGAGGCTCCCCTTACATCAGAGGCCCCCCTTACATCAGAGTCTGCACAGAGGCCCCCCTTACATCAGAGGCCCCCCTTACATCAGAGTCCGCACAGAGGCCCCCCTTACATCAGAGTCCGCACAGAGACCCCCCTTACATCAGAGGCCCCCCTTACATCAGAGTCCGCACAAAGGCCCCCCTTACATCAGAGTCTGCGCAGAGGCTCCCCTTACATCAGAGTCTGCACAGAGCCTACCCTTACATCAGAGTCCGCACAGAGGCTCCCCTTACATCAGAGTCCGCACAGACCCCATATACATCAGATCTGATGTAAGGGGTGTTCTGGGAAACTTGATTTAAGGGTGCATGCTGTGGACTATTGTGTAAAGAGGGTCTCTGCTCACCAAAGCCTGACCCCCTCCCCTTTATCAAAGTCCACAAAGCACCCCTTTTTATACACTGGGAGGCAGGAGAGACTAGAGAGGGTGAGCTTAACAGGATGGAGGCTGAGGCGCAGGCAGGTTGTCTGATGCTTTTTTGGGTTCAAACTTCCTGTCCAGTGCCCACACATGCCCGGGGAGTGTGGGCAGGGCAGACTTAGAAGGAGGAGGAGCAGATGAGCTCTCGCTCTCCTCGTGTCTGTGCAGAGAGAGAAGGGGATGTCAGCTCTGGTGTGCGCTGAGACTGAGCTATGTGTGAGACGAGACATAGCTCAGCTTTGCAGCCATCTACCTCAGAGCTGACACAGGCACGGCTGCGCAGTGGGAGGTAAGCAGCGGCCGTGACCTGTGTTAACAGAGCTCCAGCAGGCATATTCCTGCTCTGCAAAAACAGCATTTGGTAGTGGCGGCCTTTGGCTGTGCATAGTGTCACCAGCCCGGGGGGAGATTTCCACCCTGCCCCCCCTGCCAGCCCTCCCCTGGCTGTTGTGCATAACTAACAGACTCTGCTTCTTAATTTGGGGCTTACACTTATTATGGGTCAGGCAATGTCAGTAGGTCACTGGACATACAGTACATTGGCCAGACTTGTATCATCTTTACACCAAGATTAGATTCAGTCAGAATCTTTGATAGAACTATTTTCAGTTCATCTTGAATAAATGGTTTGAAAATGATTGTAATGCCATCTACTGTACACATGCTGCAAATTATTACACAGAGAAAATTACCAAAGGGATACGTATTGAAACAATATGTGGGAATCTTCATAGGAAACATGTACTATATAAGACAGTTTAGCATAGCCTTTTTATCCCCTGGGGTGCCTTCAGGTTTATTGAGGGATGCCTTGGCCAAATGCCTATAGTTCCTAATTTTTCTTATACAGGCCAGTGGGTGGATAAAGCCTGCCTTTTAGTTACATCAAGCCACATGTTTTCATTGTGCACCATTACAACCTTCTAGCCCCTGGCATCCTAACAACCAATGATGTAATTGGTTGATAAGGAGAACGTTTGGTGCCTGCACTGCCCTCCCCTGCCCCTCTCTGTCAGGACTGGGGTCACATTAGCTGAGGGAGAAGAGAAACATTGGAACACTAGTGAATACTAGTGTGCAAAAGTGTATTTTCTTTGGAAGAGTAAATCATCTCTAATGTTGGGTGTCCTACATGTGTGAATGTTGCTATATTATAAAAAAACTATTAGCTTTTTACATTTTAGGATGAGTGCCCCAAGATTGTGCATAATTTTAAAGGGTGTCTTGATCGAAAAAAGGTTGAGAAACATTGGGTTAGGAAACCAGCTCTAAATAGTATTGTTCCCATTTAAGGTAATTTGCACTTTCAGTACTGTATTTGCCCACACTTCTTATTTCCAGCTTTCATCCACGTAGAAAAACAAAACAGAAGCAAAAGACAGAGGTGCCGGAGGGTAGTTAGCATACACCAGTACATCACCAGCAATTACCCTCTAATAATTAGTGTATAGAAACCATAACACTAAATGTTGATACTATTAATTACAGTCTGTTGTTCTATGAGATATTTTAGTTGTTATGATACTAATTGTGTATTATTTGTTCTAGGAGATTAGTGTGTGGCTACAACACAATTGAAGTAGAAGTTGCCCCACTATGGAAACTGTTTTTATATAAGGTAATCAAATTATTAAATAACTATACTGTATACAAATTCACACCTTAAACTGATCTACAGGGAAATAGCCATCCAATTATAATTAGAAAAACAGACAGAAACAGCGTTAGCAATGCACATTGGTGAAGGTAAAGACAAGGGCAATATTTACAATTAGGCACAAGGGCACATGCTTAGGCAGCACAGAAAAATAGGTTGGTTTTTCTTGTATAAATACTGTATTTATTGGTGTATAACACTCACTTTTTTACCCTGATAATAGAGGGTAAACTGTGCCTGCGTGATATACGCAGGGGGCTGTGGGAATTTTTTTTCCTGAAACTTCCCTCTTATGCCCTGTATACACGATCGGTTCATCCGATGAAAACGGTCTGATAGATTTTTTCATCAGATATTCGATGAAGCTGACTTCCATCAGTCATGCCTACACACCATCGGTTAAAAAAACGATCGTTTCAGAACGCAGTGACGTAAAACACAACGACGTGCTGAGAAAAATGAAGTTCAATGCTTCCGAGCATGCGTCGACTTGATTCTAAGCATGCATGGATTTTTAACAGATGGACACAGACGATCGTTTTTTTCTATCGGTTTTTTAACCATCATTAATTTTAAAACAAGTTCCTAGTTTTTTTAACCGATGGATAAATAACCGATGGGGCCCACACACGATCGGTTAGTCTGATAAAAACGGTCCATCAGACCGTTTTCATCAGACAAACCGATCGTGTGTACGCGGCATTAAAGTTAGGGTAATAAATAAATATGGTAATAGTCACACATTTTTAAAATAGGGGTAATAATCCTATTAATTGTTATTTATTCATCCTCCTTGCTGGAATAAATAAGTAAAAAAGGCATTTAAAAAATAAAGCTAGAAATGCTTCACCACCTCCCTTGTATTTTGCTGTCTTAGGTATTTCCACAAATCTAGCCATGCAGATAGTGTCTTGTTGAAGTTTGAACCCAAATCAAGCCATGGGTATTGCCCTAACTGGTCTGTCAAACTCCTATTTTTATGTATCTGCAACAAACATCCAGACTTGTGCATTTAGACTGTCATTGGGGAAAGTAAAAAATAAATAAAATAATTTAATAATATTTAGCAGAAAGTTTTATTCCTTATTAGCGTAATCTTGTAATGCCGCGTACACACAATCGGTTAAACTGATGAGAATGGTCTGATGGACCATTTTTATCGGTCAAAACCGATAGTGTGTGGGTGCCATCGGTTAGTTAACCATCAGTTAAAAAAAAGGCAACTTGTTTTAAAATTAACCGATGGATTCCTAACCGATAGGACAAAACTGATTGTTAGTAGGCACGACCATCGGTTAAAAATCCACCCATGCTCAGAATCAAGTCGACGCATGCTTCGAAGCATTGAACTTCGTTTTTTTTAGCACGTCGTCGTGTTTTACGTCACCGCGTTCTGACACGATCGTTTTTTTACCCGATGGTGTGTAGGCGCGACGGACCATCAGTCAGCTTCATCGGTTAACCGGTCCGTTCTCATCGGATAGACTGATCGTGTGTACGCGGCATAATAGTAATTTGTAATACAAGTCCTGCCATAATAAATCCTACATATTGTAAAAAAAGTGTATACGTGGTAATATAATTACTTTACTGTTAACTGTTATTGACAGATTATTTTATTTTCTTGTCTTTTTTTGACAGGTGTTAGATATGCTGTATATATACCAGTTTTTTGCCATTACCCTTATGCTAGTAGAGGGATATCTGGGTTATGCAGTAGCCATTCTGATTTTATGTGCTTGTAATATAACTGTATCACTTGTTGAACTCCGAAAGGTAAGTTGTATAAATATACAAAATTACAAAATTATCCACTTATAAAATAATATTTTGTGCTGTAACAAATATCGTCATCATCTTAACTAGAAATAAGTGACAGTTTGCCCGACCTATACTGGTAATATTGAGAGTCTATGTGCAGGTAAAAATAACACAGACCCAATACTGTATAATTATGGGTTGGAGAGGTTGTATTGACACTGACCCTGTACCCTGTGAGATTAACAGCCAAGAAGAGCCAACAACAACATTTTTGGTATTTGTCCTGAATCTCACTTTCTTTCTCTGAGCAGTAAGGAACATTTGATTATCTCTGAAATTAACACTGTATGCCTAAGGCCTTGTACACACGACCGAACATGTCCGATGAAAACGGTCCGCGGACTGTTTTCATCGGACATGTCTGCTGGGAGCTTTTGGTCTGATGTGTGTACACACCATCAGACCAAAATCCCCGCGGACAGAGAACGCGGTGACGTAGAAGACACCGACGTTCTCTAACACGGAAGTGCAATGCTTCCACGCATGCGTTGAATCAATTTGACGTATGCGCAGGATTTCGGGCCGCTGGTTATACGTCATAACCAGCGGACATGTCCGATGAGTCGTACTAACCATCGGACATGTCCGACGGACAGGTTTCCAGCGGAAAAGTTTCTTAGCATGCTAAGAAATTTTTGTCCGCTGGAAACCTGTCCGCTAGGCCAGGAAACCTGTCCGCTAGGCCGTACACATGGTCGGACATGTCCGCGGAAACTGGTCCGCGGACCAGTTTCAGCGGACATGTTCGCTCATGTGTACGGGGCCTTAGGCTTCTTAAGGCAGAACAAAAAAATCCCAGTATGTTCCCTCAGCCAAAAACTGATACGACAACTGACCTTTGTAACAAAAAAAAAAATACAGAATTGAAAAAGATCTGTATTGGGAAGGTATACCTGAAGTTGAAAATGTATGGCTATTTTTGCATGGTTACATTGGTCCAGCATAGAATTCAGAAAAAAAACATGATACAAATGTTATAAAATAATTATTTGATCCCCAAGAATATCATGACATAGTATTTGGTGGAGAAACCCTTGTTGGCAATCTCAGAGGTAAGATGTTTTTTGTAGTTGGTTACCTGGTTTGAACACATCTCAGGTGGGATTTTGATCCACTCTTCTTTACAGATCTTTCTAAATCCTTAAGGTTTCTTGGCTGTCTTGGCAACTCAGGCCGTGTACACACGGTCGAACATGTCCGCTGAAACTGGTCCGCGGACCAGTTTCCGCGGACATGTCCGACCGTGTGTACGGCCTAGCAGACAGGTTTCCAGCGGACAAAAGTTTCTTAGCAAGCTAAGAAACTTGTCCGCTGGAAACATGTCCGTCGGACATGTCCGATGGTTAGTACACCTAATCGGACTTGTCCGCTGGTTATGACGTGTAACCAGCGTCCCGAAATCCCGCGCATGCGTTGAATTGATTCGACGCATGCGTGGAAGCATTGCACTTCCGTGTTTGAGAACGTCGGTGTCTTCTACGTCACCGCGTTCTCTGTCCATGGGGATTTTGGTCTGATGGTGAGTACACACATCAGACCAAAAGCTCCCAGGAGACATGTCCGATGAAAACGGTCCGCGGACTGTTTTCATCGGACATGTCTCCTCGTGTGTACGGGGCCTTAAAGTTTCAGCTCCCTCCATAAATTCTTTATAGGATTAATGTCTGGAGATTGGCTAGGCAACTCCATGGCCTTAATGTGCTTCTTCTTGAGCCACTCCTTTGTTGCCTTGGCAGTATGTTTTGGGTGCATCTTCCATTGTCATGTGGGAAGACCCACCCACAACCCATCTTCAGTGTTCTGAGGGAAGAAGGTTCTCATCCAAGTTTTTTTACAATACATGGCCCTGTCCATTGGCCTCTCAATGCGGCAAAGTCGGCTTGTATCTTTAGCAGAGAAACAGCCCCAAAGCATAATGTTTCCATCCTCGTGCTTGACTGTAAGGATGGTGTTCTGGTCATAGTCAACACTTTCCTTCCTCCAAACATGGCAAGTCGAAATAATGTCAAAGAGCAAAATTTTGGTCTCATCTGATCACAGCACTTTCTCCCAATCCTTATCTGAATAATTTAGATGTTCAATGGCAAACTGCAGACAGGCCTGTACATCCGTCTTCTTCACTTTTCCATGATCAACCTTACCCCGTGAGGTTAAATACTGCATGGCTCTTGGGCAATTGATGGTTATTTTGTATTTCGTCTATTTGTGAATAATCAGTTGTCTCCTTCTCATCAAGCTTCTTGCTGATGGTTTTGTAGCCCATTCCAGAATTGTGCAGGTCTACAATCTTGTCCCTGATGTCCTTTGACAGCACTTTGGTCTTGCCTGTGATGGTTATGTTTGAAAGAAGAAAGATATTCTGTGGACAGGTGTCTTTTATACACATAATGAGTTGTTACTAGGAGCACCTTCTAAAATTGACAGGACTAATCTGTGTACCACATGAGCACATACTGTAAGCAAGTCTGTGGGAGACAGAATTATCGTTGGTTGGTAGGGGATCAAAAACATATTTTACTCACTGAACTGAAACTTAATTTATAACATTTGTATCATATGTGTTTTTTCTGGATTTTTGGTTGATATTCTGTCTCTATGATTTAAAAAACACCTATGATAGCAATTATTGACCCTTCATTACTTTGTAAGTGGGAAAACTTACAAGACCTGCAGGGGATCAAATAATTATTTTCGCCACTGTAAGTGACATGCCTGGCTGATAGCCAAGGAAACTGGGATCACTGTAGTAGGCACTGCTACTACAGTGATCACCTCTAGTATCCAAGTCCTGTGCTGAGCAGCTGCTCTGCTGCTTATTGAACCCAGGTGGCTACCCGCTTGGCACAGATGCCATCTACAGAACACTTTGCATTTTCTCATGAATGAGGTGGAGCAATGAAGTTATAATCTCCAATTAGATTATTGTTAAGATAATGTGTTCACTATGTAGCAGGGCAGCCGCTCTGCATGGGACCTGAAAGTTAGCGGCGATCACTGTAATAAACACTGTAGTAATTTCCAGCTTCCAAAGAGATTAGCCAGATTTGGCACATGCATTTTTGCAGTGTTATACTAGCCAAGCTTGGACTACTGTAACAATGCAAAAAAAGTCCATAACTAAATTTCAACTTTAAAGATGTTTGCTTTAGGGTTATAGAGTGATTGTGTGCATGAGCCCAAACAATTGTTTCATTATATAAATTATTATAATAGTTGTTATTACTGCTACTGCAACAATTTTTTTTCCTGTACTGGCCACTTAGCACTAGACCACTTAGGACTACTAGCACTTGCTTGCTAAAAAATAAATCTGATAAGCCACTAGGGACAGAGTAATTTGCAGACAAACTATGGTTAAAAGTTCATTTCTAGCACTGCTGGCCCCTCTCTCCTGACACACCTAATATCCACGGCACTGGTCCCTGGTAGTGTTCTTACTATGCTGAAAGCTTTCTTGCTATCTCTCCTTGATTTAGAAAAACCTCAGTTAAATTCAAGGCAGTAATAACAAAACAGGGACATGCAGTCAGGGGAGGCAGAGCTCCCATGAACATAAAAAAACGATCGACTTCGAGAGTCGTAGCTCGGTGACCTGGGGTCACAGAGACCCCACATTTGGGGGGTAGGTAGCTGAAGTCCTACCCCACCACTGGTCAATAGGCTCCTATCATCTATGGTTCTGGAGATACGGGGCTCCTTGTGCAGCCTGTCAGAAACTACATACAGAGCAACCAGTTGAAATACAAGCTGGCATACTCTGTTAGCAGCAGACTGAGAGGATGAGCTCACAGTGCCTCCCCTAACTTTTTGTCAGAGGCACTGAGCACAATAGACAGCTTGAGCCTTGGACCAATGGTAAAGTACCATTATCCCAAGCTGTCCAATAAAAATGCTGCAGTGGAGGCATGCCTCCAACTGCAGTGTCATAGAAGGGGGCGTGTGTCTAAAAGAAAAATGCTCCCTTCCAGCCCAGCCCTCTTAACTACAAGGAAAAAACATGAGTTTATGTGTATAAGATTTACCCATAATCCCATGTTTTTCTCACACAGACAAGAGGGAGAATGAGAATCTGCTGCTGCTGAAAAGGTACAGGCTAAATCATATATTATTATTCTATATGTTATAAGCTAATGATTTATTATTTATCTATTTACTGTGAAATGACTGGTTTAAAGTTATAGCTTCAAGCTTCAGTAATGTGTCCATTAAGCTATCTGCTTGAGTACAGTTTTTGAAAATATAGTAAATTATCTTAAACATAATATATAATATTTATTTGCATATTACTTACTTATGGTAATTAACCCCTTGCCATCCAGGCCAATTCTGACACTTCTCTCCTACATGTAAAATCATATTGTTTTGCTAAAAAATTACTCAGAACCCCCAATCATTATACATAATATTTTAGCAGACACACTAGGGAATAAAATTGTGGTCATTTCAACTATTTATGTTACACGGTATTTGCAGTGCAAACACATTATTTTTGGTAAGAAACTGTTTCATAAATCAAAAATATATGAAAATAAATAAAGTTAGGCCGATTTTTGTTTTTTATATATACTATTAAATATGATATTATGCAGAGTAAATAGATACCTAACATGTCTCGCTTTAAAATTGTACATACTCGAGGAATGGCGTCAAACTTCAGTACTTAAAAATCTCTATAGATGACGCTTTAACTTTTTTTTACAGGTTACATGTTTAGAGTTACAGAGGACATATATTTCTAGAATTATTGCTCTCGCTCTAACATTTGTGGCGCATGTAATGTGTGTATATGTCTCTGATACTAGCCAGTGCCTCACTAGCCACTGTCCTGGAACACAGCTGACACTAATATGGGGCCCCATGATCTGCAGCTATGACTGTGTTTAGAGGTACTCAAATGTTTGCCAGTATTGACTGATATGCTAAGAAAACCCTTTATTACCCCTGTATAATGTATAATTTGCACAGTAAGAATTTGGAGTACTTCATTATTGAGTAGATTGCATTCTCAACCCATGATCTTCCTCTAGGGGTCATTTAGATATTAAATTCCCCATTTGGTTTTCTTATTTTTTTACATTTGGGTTAGAGAGTAAGGGGGCAAGGAGATGGTGAAAGACTGGATTTATAGGCATGAACTGAACCCCTAGGTCAAGTTAGCTCTAAAGATGGGTGGGGAGACAAAAGCAAACTACAACTATCCAGCTTTTGAAAAATAGATCATAAGGCTGTAGTTGCTGGCAAAGCAGATTCTCTAATATGTGCTCATCACTAGAAATACCAGAAAACCAATAGTATTAATGATACAATGAATTTGTTGCAAATATTTTTTAATATTGTTACAGCTGTCTACAAAGCTCCACAATCTTGTCAAAACTCATAACAACATGAAATGTACTGTCTGTCAAAGAAATGGAGGTATGTAATTTGATTCCTTCCTAGTCATAATGGTGTATATTGCATACAATTGTTAAGTTTAATAAGAAAAAGTCTTCTTTATTATCGTAAGTATATGACGTGATTAGAATTTTTAAATACATAGTGGTGGCATAAAATCCCCACACTATTGTATGTGTCCCAGGGCATAGAAGTTTTACATTTGGGATATTTTCAAATAACGTTTCTTATTTTAATATTCTAATTCATGGCCCTTCTTTTGTAGTTTTTGCAGCATTGCATTCTTTTGCAAACTAATTTATCTGGAATTCTAATCTCCTGGCTGCATCTCAGCAACTTAAAAACAGCTTTGTGTGACTGACTCTTTACGCAAAGGCTTAATTGTCTTTAACACACACTCTAACTTTATCTAACTCTATGTTTCTGTTCTCTCTATATAAAGTTCAGAACACATTTAGCAATATACAGTACAATGCTAATTATAGCTTAGTGCAATTGCAGCTCCAATCCTCAATCAAATACAGACAATAAGTAAAAACATAATAAGTGACAATATATGCTAGACCAAAGAAGTGAAAAGTCCAGCCTAATACAACTATGAAAGAAAATTCAAACAAAACATTACTAATTCTTGTGCATATTCGATCAAAAGTTATTCCTCCAACAGTATTGTGGATACTGGCAGAATCCTATTTTTCTCCTTTGGGTCCCCCTATGATGACAAACCTTTTATGCTGTTTATGACCATTTCGAAAATTGGAGTCATTACCATTTGGTAAGTGTTCACCTTTTATCACAAAGTAGTGTAGAACTTACTTGGAGAAATTCACACCTTGGAAGAATGGATTTTTGTTACACCTGCGCAAGAATTGGGAATGTTTTATTAGAATTTTCACATTTGTATTAAGTTGGACTTTTGCACTTATTTGGATTTATATTAGCTTTGGTCAAACACAGGTTGGCACTTATTATGTTTTCACTTATTATTTGTATTCCATTGGGGAAAAGCGCTGCACCTGCACTTACAAGTATTGTGTGTTAGATTTTTTGTTAGATTTTGTTTATGCGTGATTACATTAACATTTTATAAAATGCTGAATAATTATTCCTGCTATGCTTGATGTATGCTGGTGTATCAACACTTTCCATTGGTAAAAGACTAGGTTTTCCTATTTGCAAAGCATGAGGACATTAAGGCTTCATTTCCACTGGCGTTTTTACAGCCACTGTTGTTAGGCTTTTTTACAGCTTAAAAACGCCTGTCCATGTTTATTTTGTAAGGAGAAAAAAAAAATAAATAAATAATTTGTGAGCTGCAGCTTTAAAAATGCCGCGGTCGCGTTTTTGCGCGTTTTTGAGCGTTTTCGCGCGTTTCTGGCGTTTTTACAGCTCTACTCTGGAGCTTCAGAACGCCCTGGTCCTGCGTTTTTTTTACAGCTCAAAAACGCCTATGCCATTTGCAGCTCAAAAACGTCTATGTGGGCATGATGCCATAGAATAACATGGACAGGCGTTTTTAAGCTGTAAAAAACGCTCAGAAAAGTGGCTGTAAAAACGCCAGTGGAAATGAAGCCTTAAAGTAAAATTGCTTTTGCTTTCAGTTCATCTCACAGCTTCAAAGTATATGACATTTCTGACAGGATCAACATTTATTTTTTGTACTTAATTTTTGAAAGGCAAGAACGGTTATTTTGAAAGGCAAGAACGCAGTGATGTCATCGCGTATGATGAGCATGCGCTCCTCACATTCGATCCCGTCGCTGCCATCTTGCTGCACTCTACCTATGCCTAGGAAGCTACAGCGCATGCATCAAAGTCATTTCGAGCATGCGCAGGTTTCCACGGTGACAGGTAAGTATACACACCCTCGGGTTTCTCAGCAGGAAAACACTGCCGAGAATCACAACGAGAAAATAGAGAGCAGGTTCTCTATTTTTCTCATCAAAATTTTGGGCAGTTTTGTTGACAAGAAACCTGAAAGCCTCGTACACACGCTCGGTATACTCGGCAAGAAAGCTCTGCCAGCAGTTTTCTTGCTGGTTCTTGTCGAGTAAACCAAGTGTGTGTACGAGGCTTGAGAAATAAGCACAAACTTAAAGCCTAAGTTTAGTCAAATAGTTAAAAAAAAAAAAATCACAAGAGACATTGCTTACATTTAATGAAATGTGTCCCTTTTGCTGCTATGCATAGTAGTGCTGACTATTTCTGTTATTTCCAGTCACCTCCTCAATTCATTGAAAGATGTACTACTGCCTCCTTCAATAAAACGTAAAAAAATCTATGAGTTGATGGGTGGATGGATGAATAAAATGTCCTCCATTCATAGATCGAGTTTTATTCATGGAAGCTTTGATCCTATGATGAAGTTGACGATAACAGGAGACAATCATATTACAAACAATACAGTGTCATTTGTGGTGTCTTGTCCTTTTACATAGACCCTTTATTGATCTTTGTATAATTTTACTAGCTGATTTAGTTGTATTATGTACTGCAGATGTATGAATACTCGGTTCTTCCTGTTTACATCATGATCAGCTGTGATTGGACATGGCTGATCACGTGGTAAAGAGCCTCTGACAGAGGCTTTTTACAGAGAACGGTGATGTGGTGTGTCAGACTGACACACTACACCACCGATCGCCGCGCTGTGTGCCCCCAGGGGCGCACAATCGTGGCTTATTCTGCTGAATCTCATATGACGCACAGTCAGGATAACAAAACCACTTCCCGGCTGTAATTCTACTATAGCACTGAGAGTTGTAAAATATTAGCAAGAGAAGGGCGCACCCACCTAGCGCATTACCAAAATATTTTTTTTTCCAAAATAAAAACGTTGATGGTTATACCCACATACAAGTGATGTACATAGGCATATCCAGGCCGGACTGGCCATAGGGCAAAACGGGCATATGCCCGGTGGGCCGCGGTGGCCTGCGGGCTGGTTGCGGCCCGCGAACGGCCCTCGGCGGCCCACGGGCCGGTTGGGGCCCCCGCGAACGACCCTCGGCGGGCCGCATGTCACCTCTCCCCAGGGCCAGGGCCGTCTTACCGAGCGGCACACCTGGGCAGTGCCCAGGGGCCACAAGTGCTAATGGGGCCCCATCAGGACTGGCTCCGATCTAGGGGGATGCAGTACGCATGTGCAGTTCCCGGCCGGAGCCGACAGAGACCGAGAGACAGAGTCTCTGGTGATCTGACAGAGTGCAGTCACTTGTACCCTCCCCCTTTCTCTCAGTGCGCCTTATTCAAGTTCCTCACAGGAGATGCTGAGAGGGGGAGGAGTGGAGCCATGCAGCCTGCAGTGGAAGACGGAGTTCAGCCTATCCTAAGGTAAGCTGAACAACATGCAGACAGTCCTGTTAGTGGCTTATCTTAGTGGGCAGGAAGAGGGGGAGAGTATGGGCTCTGTGTAGTGTGTAGTAGGCCCCCTTCTCATGCTGTATCACAAGATCGTTTTTATGTGTGGCTGTGAACTGCTCTGCTTCTAAAGGGAGCATGTTTTCTGAGATCTCCCTCAATCTCTATTACACCTCCCTGTCCCTACCTTTTACCTGCTCACCGAGCACAGTCTCCTCTCCTGTATGACCACCTCATGTGTCAGGCTGTGGCACCACAAATCCCAGCATGCCAGGAGAGGGGAGGCAGAAGCAGCAATATCACAGATCAGGCTGGTTTTGTAGATGAAAAGTGCTGGTGTTGTATAGTGTGTTTTATAAAATGTATGATAATTATATGTTTGATTATTATGCTTGATGGTCTTAAGGTGTTTATTATTCATAAATTTTTAGTAGTGAGCAAATTTGCTGTGGAAGCGCATTGGAGTATTTCTTTTTCTTTATAATGGAAAGACATAGTAGTGGAGTGATGGGGAGGGGGGTGGACAGAGAGATGGAAAGAGTGAGGAGTGAGTTAGGGCCCTTTCACACGGGGCAGATCAGTAATGATCTGCCTCCATGTGTCCGTAAGCTCAGCGGGGATCGCTCCGTAAATCTATCTATCCATCTTTCTTTCTTTCTATCTTTATCTTTCTATCTATATCTATCTTTCTTTGTATCTATTTTTCTTTCTTTCTTTCTTTCTTTCTTTCTTTCTTTCTTTCTTTCTTTCTTTCTTTCTTTCTTTCTTTCTTTCTTTCTTTCTTTCTTTCTTTCTTTCTTTCTCTCTCTCTCTCTCTCTCTCGCTCTCTGTCTATCTATATTTCTTTATCTCACCCCACATCCCATCATCTCCCCCTTGTCATATGTCCCCAGAGCAAGCTGCTTGCTCTGGGGACACTCGTGCGTGCTTGCTTCTGAGCCACCTCTGTGTGTCTATGGGACACACAGAGTCTGGCTTAGTCCTGCCCCCAGCTCCCTCCTCACTGGCTGTGATTGACAGCAGTAGGAGCCAATGGCTCTCACTGCTGTGTCTCAGCCAATAAAAAGGGAGAAACCTGGGAGAGACACTACTCTTGTGTACATCATTGGATCAAGATGAGGCTTGGGTAAGTATTAGGGGGATACCTTCATGCATAGAATTGATTAAGGTAAAAAGCTTCACCCTTTGCAACCCCTTTTTAAGGTCAAGGGATCAAGTGCTGACATCATCTTTTGGGGGGAGGTTTGAATGTGCTCATGTGATTACCTTTTTCCCTCCACCCAGCCTGGAGACATTATTACGCTCATGCATCTGAGTTTGAAGCATCACATGAATCTCCATTTTCTGGTCAGTTCCACTCTGCTTATAGTGACCTAGTCACCTCGAGCTGCCTGATGCCCTTGTCAGCACCAGCTGCTCAGATTTTTTAGTACTTGAGGCCTTACATCTTACATGAAGCCTTTGGACCTAGTTGCATTACTGAGGTTACACCTCTCAGTGTACCCACCAGCTTTGCACCTCCTCTGAGATGTCTCCTGACCTTAGTGGTCAACAGCTTCTTAAGAGTCAGTTTGTTTGTGTTTATTGATGATTGTGGTTCACTGGCAAGGTTACTCAGCTCAAGACCTTTGCTTATAAAGACCACTTATTGTAGGCCATTGATCCCTTCCTCATTTGTCAGGAACATTCTTACTCCTTCTTCTTTTGGGGCTTAAAGTATGTTCAGGGAACCCTCTCCCAATACAGTATTATTCTTTTCTGTTGCCTCCCAGTCCTTGTCAGCCTCCCATACTAAGTCTGGGAGCCTGGACTTGGGATAAAACACTATGATGGCCTCTCCAGACCAAGAAGTTCCTGGCATCACTTGTCAGTCTCTTGAGCTGAATGTGTATTTCATGCAGGCAGTCGCATAGCTATCAATTGGGATACAGAAGCTGCACAGACACAGCCACTGCTCCTAATGTGACATCCGTGCAGGTGTGGGTGTATGGCTCTAAACGCCCAACAGTTTCTGAATATCTTTGTCCATCAATGGACTCCAAAAAAAGATTTTACGGTAAGTACAAAAATGATTAATGTGATTTTAATAAATGAAAATGTGAAATGTATATCTGTATATGAGAAAGAAAAAAAGAGATTTATAAAAAAAGTACAAAAAATAATGTTTATGAAATATTCCTCTAATTAATAAATAGCTTAACAACATCAGTCCCACATGTATTTCCTTGCAGACTACAGCGAAGTTGAATCTCGCCATTTGGTTCCAGGGGACATTGTTGTTTTAACTGGCAAGAACTTTTTTATGTCATGTGATGCAATTTTAATCAACGGGACATGTGTTGTGAACGAGGGAATGTTAACAGGTAAGTTATATCCTATCCTTTATATATTAAAAGTTGACCACAAGTGAAAACAATGCCACATGTACACTGTTTTCAGATTTGACATTGACACTGTTTCCATTTTGACACGGATGGCCACTTTCATGCCTCTTGCAAACCAGTGTTCTTTTCTGTACAAAATGTGCACCTCTCTACCCTCAAAAGAATGTGGCTATCATTTTTTAGGTGTAGGTATACTGCTAATTCCTGACCTACAGAGCTCATCCTCTTAAATTTGGCTATCTGTTTGTTAAGAAGTTGTTTTATCCCCCCTTTTGTACAGGTTTTTGCATACCCCATTACAGTGCACAACAGTATATTAACCATGTTGCTTTGCTTGTGTTTGGGTGATGGGCCTTTCTGGTTTACAAGAGTATATCTAAGGCCTCGTACACACGATCAGTTAACCAGAGGATAACGGTCTGATGGACCGTTTTCATCGATCCAAACCGATCGTGTGTAGGCCCCATAGGTTAGTTAACCTTCAGTTAAAAAAATGGCCACTTGTTTTAAAATTTAACTGATGTATTGCTAACCTATAGGTCAAAACCGATCATTAGTACGCACAACCATCGGTTAAAAATCCACGCATGCTCAGAATCAAGTCGACGCATGCTTGAAAGCATTGAACTTCGTTTTTTTCAGCACGTCGTTGTGTTTTACGTCACTGCGTTCTGACACGATCGTTTTTTTAACCGATGGTGTGTAGGCGCGACGGACCATCAGTCAGCTTCATCGGTTAACCTATAACAACGGTCCGTCGGTCCGTTCTCATCGGATGGACTGATCGTGTGTACGTGGCTTAAGTGTATTAGTGGGCTTTAAAGACAAAGCTTAATTAATTAATTAATTTTGAGTTTTTCTGACACTCCAGCTACATATGAGATTACTTTATTTTTCTATATTCTGCTTCTTCCTCTGTCTACTGTAATTGTCATGTGCTTTTCCTTGACCTTGTCAATAGTTCAATGAAATTCCAGTCTGAGTAACCATAAACTTTCAAGGAACTCCTGAGATGTCTGTATTCTTTATCCTGTTTTATGACTCTGTGTTTGTTGTTGCCCTCTCAGCCCAGTGTTGCAGAGTCCTAAAAGTAAATTTGTGTTCCATTGTGTGGAGAAAGTTAATAAGTAGATACTGTTCTGTAAGAGTAGGTTTCATTTCGATTTTATTGTCTAAGTCACTACCATCCGTGGCATGAAACACACAGTACATTAATAGTAATTTGTTACTCTGTGTATCCTCCTGGGGAAAGTGATGTTTTAGTAGTATACTCACTAAAAGATTGCACTTCAAATGTTGTAATCGTGACGCATTTATCATTCAACTGAACCAATTACTTAGTGATGTTCCTCTGAATGAGTTCACCCCCACCACTTCCATATACAGATTAACTACAGTGCAGGGCATCCGAAGCAGAAGCTGGATGATGGTACACTGGTACTAATAAAATCCACAAGGTTTATTCAAAAAAATCAGCAAAATCCAAGAAAAACAGCATACAATGAAAACAAGCCAACAGGTACAAAACAGATTATAACACAATACATAAGTAAGTGATCTGCTTACACATCCAGCTGTAGTCAATCTAAATATCTTCTCTAACGATAACACACCCCATACAATGGGGGACACTGGTATTCTCATTGCACAGCCATGTTTCAGTCTGTGGAAATTATTCTTCTACTTGAAGTAGGATATGCTTTGCCTGCGTTGAGCTTGGTTTGACTGTGAGGAGTCTTATCCCATTTTAGATTTTTACTAAAGCCACTCATAGATGCCTGGAATCTTATATAGCCGCTGGCAATAATCACTGTGTTCTCCCAGCAAGGATGGCTCCCGCGCTCCCTGCGCAAAGAGAACACAATAGCGCCATGAAAAGGATTCCCCCATCAACACTGACTGAGTTGATGTAGGGTCAAATCAACGTTAGTTTTCTACTCAGCGAGTAGAAAATATATAGGAGCAAGATGGAAAAAATTTCCTGAACGAACAAACTTCTAATAGTATATTTGTTTTTCATTTGGGAAAGTACATAAATTCCAAAATTGAATATTAGAAGCAAACAAAAAATCGAAGTACCTTTGAACTAAATTCTTCAAGTCATCAAATGTACTGAGAATTTTCATGTGAATGTTTATACGAATGTTTGTTAAAAAATCTACTGGCCAACTATACTTTTATCTATAAATTCTAGATAGGGGTGGCAGTACAAGGTCTGATCAATGGCATCTACCTTTTGTTGCTGTCGTATGCAGTCTATCATTTGTATGCTGTCACAGCTAGTGTGGTGTATTTTAAGTGATTCATTAGTAGAGATGGGCCGAACAAACCCCCCCCCCCCCTGTTCGGTTCGCAGCAGAACTCCCGAACAGGGGAAAAGTTCTAAACCGAACTGCAAACCCTATTGAAGTCTAAGGGAGCTGGACAAGAACAATTAAAAGTGCCCATTTTGAAGCCTTTTATGCAAGTAATTGCCCATAAAAGGGGTATGGGGGTGTGGGTACTTCCCTTAGCGACATGTACCAATGCAAAAAAAACTTTTAAAAATGATTGTTTTTTCAGGAGCAGGGATTTAAATGATGCTTAAAGTGCAACAATAAAAAAATCATTTAAATATAGTGCCTGGGGAGTCTCTTTAGTCTGCCTGTAAAGTGGCGCAATTGTGCCATGTATAGAACATGCTGCAGCAAAAATGACATTTCTAAATAAATAAAAACAATCTGTCAAATCACATTTAAATTTACTTGCGTTTGCAATTGCCGGAACCCGGGTACTAAATACATAAAGAAATGCATGCCCCCCCCCCCAGACCATACCAAACCCTGGGCTGTGGCTTAAAGCCCCCTTTAAGAAAGCCCTTACCCTTACCGATTCACCAAAAAAGTGTCAAAAAGTAATAAAAACACAGAGTTTTTGACAATTACTTTATTAAAAAATAAAAAAACAGTGTCCCCTGATGTAAATCCACAGTCAATTACACCGCCCACCACACCCAAAAAAACACACAAAAATGCCAAATGCCTCCTCCGCTGTTTGACAGTTATTATGTAGTGAAGTGGCAGCCACCCAGTGACGTCACCTGGTGATGTCATGGACCGGTGCATGCTGGGTCAGTGACATCACAAGGAGGCAGTGCCACCAGGTGATATCACTAGGTGGTCTTGCCCTTACCTATATAAGGACTGTCAAACAGTGGAGGAGGCATTCGGCTGTCGGCCATCAATAAAGGCGCAGTGTTTTTTTGTTACTCTTTTTGGGATGTGGTGGGCGGTGTGATTGACAATGGATTTACATCAGGGGGACACTGTATTTTTTGGTAGATGGTGGATGAGTACTCCATACTCATTCACATGGGGGGGCAGGATCTGGGGGTCCTCTTGTTGAAGGGGGCTTCGAAATTCCAATAAGCCACCATGCCCATAGACTCCGACAACTACAGCAAAGGGATGTGGGGAAGAGACCCTTGTTCCCATCAACATTGTGCAACAAACCTGCGAATCCTGGAAAGTCTAGCAATAGCTTAGCAAGTCATTTTCAAACTTGAAGCTCAATCAGGGTAGCAAGGCAAAATTGTAATGCTTGGATCCTGACTAAACAATTAACACAGCCATCTTGTCGTGTGAGGTCAGATTGGAAGGAATTTTTGCGCTGAATAAGACAGCAGACTCTCGGATAAAGATGTTCAGCCTCTCCTCCCCCAATATGTGTACAGGGGTGGACTAGCCCATAGGGGGATAGGAGAATCCTTCAATAACCAAAATAAAATTCAGCCTGTCCAGGTGCTCCCTGGGAGTTGCTGAAGGCTGTGCAGCTGAGTTGAATGACAGTGTGGGCTGGAAGAAGAGACATATGACAGCGGGTAGCCATTTTCTTCAGTAAGTGGAGAAATTAAAAGCCTAAAGTTGAATAATTGAATACAATTAAATTAACAATCAATATCCCATTGGGATACAGTGACTTAATTTTTTAGGGGCATTTTCTGTTTTGTTTGCTGGGAATTGGGCAGGTGCCCTACCACTATCTTGTTTATCAAGTGAACCAGAAAAGTCTATATTATTCAGAATTTTTGACTGACTAGAAATTATGATACTATATCCTGGGGCACAGTAAGAATGATCAAATTGTTTGGGGACATCAGTCAGTCACTTCTAGACTTGACTGGAAATACTATTTGCTGGGATTTGGGTGGGAAGCCACCTTGCTTAGCAAGTGAGACAGAAAAAAATAAAAAATCGTAAACAAATCTGATAAATGACTGACTAAAATTTTAAACACTAAAATGCATTGAACAGTAAGGTGGTATAATTTATTTTGGGACCCTGGCCTGGTAAGTCATTCATTTCTGCACTGGTAATTCTGGGGTGCACTTTCAAAAACCGGATACAGATTTTTTATTGCAGAAGAGACATGCAATGAGATTAGTTTAAGATTCATTGAGTACAAAAATTTAGAAATCAGACATGCCATATGTCTGATTATGTTTGCATGATGTTGTTATGAATAAAATGCAAATTTCTTTTTTTGCATTTAGTCATGGCATCTAAAATAAAGGCATTGATAAGTGTAGCCTGACAGCAGTGGGAGCCGCTGTCACAATACATTGTCCCAATGGGGGGGGGGGGGGGTTGGGACTGACTGATGTCCCCAAACAATTGGGACACCTTGTCTGTGTGAATAGAGGAATCTGTTTTTTTTTTCCTTTTTTTTTTCCATTCAGCCCTCTGACTGAACAGAAAAAAATAAACTGTCTATGGCCAGCTTAAAACTGCATTGGTCATTTGACCTTTTACTGTGGAACTCAAGCGCAAACTGCTAGAGTTAAATGACTGTGTCTCAAGTGTACTTAGCCCCCCATTCCATACTGCCACAGCTCATTATCCACCATCCCTAGTCCTCCGGCCTGACAGACTTGCCCAGCTTCCTGGGCTTATCTTCCACTTCTCGAAGTCCAAGACCTCTACTGCAAGTCTTGCTTCAATCCTCTTGAAAGTTTCTACGAGAGGAAGGTGAGCTCCATAATTACTTAAAAATACATAAATACTACACATCTTCAGCATTGATTGTAATATCCCCAACCTTGCCTGTTCCAGAACAGACACACTTTACCGTTCTCCACTGAAAAAAATGTTGAGTTTACCTTTTTTGCATGCATTTGAACAAATTGGCTTGTGCAGGCAGTCTTACAAGAGCAGCTGCTGGCAGTAATGACCATTCTGTGAACATGATCTTAAGCCTCGTACACACGACCGAGGAACTCGACGGGCGAAACACATCGTTTTCCTCATCGAGTTCCTTGTTAGGCTGTCGAGGAACTCGACAAGGCAAGTTTCTCCATTCCCGTCGAGGAAAAAGAAGACATGCTCTCTTTTTGGCTCGACTGGATCCTCGACAGTTTCCTCGTCGAAAAATGTACACACGACCGGTTTCCTCGGCAAAAAAAAAAATCCCAGCAAGTTTCTTGCTGGTTTTTCCCAAGAAACTCGGTCGTGTGTACGAGGCCTGAGACTCAGTGTGCACAAATTGCATATAGGATCTCCAGAGTTTCAATATTACACTTTCATTTTGTTTTGTTTGATATTAATTAGGAGAATCTATTCCTGTGACAAAAACTCAGCTGCCACATCTAGACAAAACAATGCCGTGGAAACAATACAGTGGAGAAGATTATAAACGCCATATTCTGTTTTGCGGAACTGAAGTAATACAGACTGAATCCACTGCACAGGGCCCAGCCAAAGCTATAGTTTTAAGAACAGGTGAGCTAAGTATGGACATGTATATTTTCAGAAAAAAATTATGCTTCTCTTTTCACAATAATAATTTACCAAAAAAATGTTCCCTACAGTCATCAGTGCAACAAATGTAAGCTTTAGTTTGAAATGTTTTTCTTTTCTTTTATCATAGGTTTCAATACAACTAAAGGTGACATGGTGAGATCCATATTATATCCAAAACCATTAAACTTTAAATTAGACAGAGACGTAAGATGGTTCTATATATTCCTGGCATGTCTGGCCATCATTGGAATCATCTATGCGGTTACAATATATGTACAGAGGAAGGTAATATAACCCATACAATTGTAATTTTTACCTTTTCTCCTTATTCTGCTACAGTCAAAGTTGAACTCCAGGCAGATATTAAAGGCACAAATTAATGCAGCTAGGTATTCACTACTACGTCATTAGCAGCATACAGAAAGTACCTGAAATTGACTTGGTATCAGCCTCTTGCAGTGCACTGTACAGTCTATACAGCAGTGCTCAGAGATGGGAAGGGGAAGAAGCACAGATAGCTTTTCCAGTGTGCTGCAGTGTAAGGAGCATGCTAACAGATCAATGTGTTGCTTTGCCCATCACTTTCCATTCACAGGGTGGGGAGACCTTTAATGTAAAGTGAAACTGCAAAAAGCAGCTAATGATTATGGGCCGGATTCAGATACAACTTACGACGGTGTATCTACAGATACGCCGTCGTAAGTCTGAGTGTGAGCCGTCGTATCTTGGCGCCTGATTCAAAGAATCAGATATGCCTCACGGTTGATTTCTGCGTTGAAT
The DNA here is from genome assembly GCF_905171775.1 of Rana temporaria. NCBI lineage: Eukaryota > Metazoa > Chordata > Amphibia > Anura > Ranidae > Rana > Rana temporaria. Next base: position 187,467,601 of record NC_053492.1, read on the forward strand.
ATGCAAATTACATAGATACGCCGATTCACAAATGTAGTTCCGTCCGGCACATCTATATACGCCGTTTACGTAAGGCGTCGGTCTGGCGTAACTTTACCCCTCATAAAGCAGGGGTAAGTCATGTTAGGTATGGACGTCGGAAACGTCGGAACAGCGTCGTATTTTACATCGTTTGCGTAAGTCGTCCGTGAATGGGGATGGGCCTAGGTTACGTTCACGTTGCCTAAACATTGAGCCGACGTATCTTAGGGAGAAAATTTGATGTGATACTTAACATGCGCGCACATGCGCCGTTTGTAAAGCGCATCATTTACGTGGGGTCACAAAATATTTACATACAACACGCCCACTACCAGCCTAGTTTGAATTAGGCAGGCTTACGCCGGCCCATATACGCTACGCCGACGTAACTAAGGACGCAAATTGTTTCTGAATACGGTACTGACGTATCTTAGGGAGAAAATTCGATGTGATACTGAACATGCGCGCACATGCGCCTTTCGTAAAGCGCGTCATTTACGTGGGGTCACGAAACATTTTCATACAACACGCCCACTACCAGCCTAGTTTGAATTAGGCAGGCTTACGCCGGCCCATATACGATACGCTGCCGTAACTAAGGACGCAAATTGTTTCTGAATACGGTACTCGCCTGACTTAGTTACGGCGGCGTAGCGCATATGAGATGTGCTATGCCCGCAGAAAGATACGCGATTCTTTCTGAATACGGCCCTAAGTCACTACGTTGGGCAGGGTTGTTGTGTGCAGAGCAGTGCAAATCTTAGAACTGAAGGGGCAGAAAAACAAATCCTTTGATAGTTAAAACAGATGTCCTATAGGTACCGTATTTTATATGTGTATTTGATTGTTTGCCTAGAGTTCAGTTTCAGTTTTTTTGATAAATCTAGGTGGCTACAAGTAAATGTGATTGTACAGTCATACTATAAAGCACGTAGCTCGCTTTAAGATTACAATATAAATTAAGTCTAAGAAAAAAATGTGGTATTTACTACTGTGCAATACATTTTACAAGAAATCCACACTATAATTACAGAATAACATACACCGGGTCAACATCAGAAAAGGATTACACTGTGATTGTTGCGTTGGCTGGAAATGAAAAAGAGGTCATCACACATAATATGACACTAGGAAGTTTTGACATAATTGTTTTCCCCAATTGTAAAGTTCACATCCCAGATCTACTGCGTATAGTGTTGTATTCTGTATTACACCTAACATGGCTTTTTACTCTAGAAGTAGAAAATTGAGAATGCCACTTTCCCAGAGGTCCCTGCTTCCTAAAATAGTTTCTGAGTCAAAATGTCCTAACTTCCAATCCACAAGCTGGAGAAGGAGGAAACGTCTAGGTAACCCAACCTCAGACAAGAAACAGGAAGTGGGCTGTATAAGATATTTACTGGCAGAAAAAAAAAGTTTTACTATCCAAAGTTAAAACAACAAGGGCAGAAGATTTAATAGATGGAAAGTTGAAAAAATGACTAAAGTTCTATTTTAAGTATAGAATGTGTGTGTTTGTTTTTTTGTTTTTTGCTTCAGCAATGCAACCTTACCTTTTTCGGTTTAGTACCTTAAAGTTCACATCCCAGATCTACTGTGTATAGTGTTGTATTCTGTATTACACCTAACATGGCCTTTTACTCTAGAAGTAGAAAATCGAGAAAGCCACTTTCCCAGAGGTCCCTGCTTCCTAAAATAGTCAAAATGTCCTAACTTCCAATGCAGAAGCTGGTAAAGGTACACTTTTTTTTCCCTAAATAGCTTCCTTTACCTTAGTGCAGTCCTTCTTCACTTACCTCATCCTTCGATTTTGCTTTTAAATGTCCTTATTTCTTCTGAGAAATCCTCACTTCCTGTTCTTCTGTCTGTAACTCCACACAGTAATGCAAGGCTTTTTCCCTGATGTGGAGTGTCATGCTCGCCCCCTCCCTTGGACTACAGGAGAGTCAGGACGCTCTCTAGGTTGCAGATAGAAAAAAGAGCTGTGTGTTAGTGGGTGTCCTAACTCTCCTGTAATCCAAGGGAGGGGGCGAGCACGACACTCCACACCAGGGAGAAAGCCTCACATTACTGTGTGGAGTTACAGACAGAAGAACAGGAAGTGAGGATTTCTCAGAAGAAATAAGGACATTTAAAAGCAAAATCGAAGGATGAGGTAAGTGAAGGAGGACTGCACTAAGATAAAGGAAGCTATTTAGGGGGAAAAAAATTGTACCTTTACAACCCCTTTAAGTTATCACACATTGTGCTTCTTGGGACATACAGGGGTTTAACTTGATAGCAGAATTAAATACATACATTTTTTATATTTTAGTTTTAATTGGGAAGAAATAATTAAAGATTTGAAAACAGTTGTTCTTACCAGCACACATCCACAAACACAATGGGGGAGATGTACTAAATCAGGTGCAAACAGAATTTGGTGCAGCAGTACATAGCAACCAATCAGCTTCTTACTTTAGTTTGTTCAATGAAGCTTTGACAATAAAGCCTAGAAGCTGACTGGTTTATATGCAGAGCTGCACCATATTCTGTGTGTAACTGTTTTAGTAAATCTCCCCCAATATGAACTGTCCCAAAGTTCTGAACGTAAACCCAAACCCCATTGGAATCAATCTTTAATTGTTTTCTGGCCATTTTCAGGGCTAAAGGGCAAATAGATAAAATTTGAGTTTCCTGCGTGATACTGAAAAAATTTGCAAACATGTGCAAGATGCAAACTTTTTTTTAAATTATACTATTTAGCTGGGTGCAGCGATTTTAATAATGCTTAAAGTAAAACATTATGTAAAATTCCTTTAATTAATATGCTTGGGGATAGCCTGAACTTGCCAGTGAAGTGGAACACATGTACATTGTTTACAATGTTATATTGCTAATTTAATATTCACAAGGAAAGAAATGCCATTTTAATTATTGGTACATAATGGTTTCCTGGCAGCTTAGTTTTCTTGGAAAAAAAAATTGCATGATCACCCTTCAGAAGTTTAGGGGGACCTTTGGGGGGCTCCCCGTGCATTTTTTTCCAAAAAAGGAGCCATCTGGAAAATATAAAGTGCTGGCAATTTTTTTTTCTTGAATGTCACTTTTACTGTAATACACACACACAAAACAAATAGAGTGCTACTACCCATACAGAGAAATAACAGTAGAGCTCATGGGTGCTTGATCCACAGTTGTTTGTCTTGAAAACAGCATTTCATTAAGATGATCCACACAGCCAGTTGTTGCTCTTCAAAATATTCATGTTTGTTGAAAAACCACAGGGTTCAAACGCAGATAAAACCAGTTCAGGGGGTTCATCCTGCAAGGTCTTAGTCATAACTATGACTAAGGCCTTGTGTAGGCTGAAACACGTCAACTGGTCAACATTCTACAGATGTAATACAATTGACTGTTATAACAAAAAAAATTCTGGGATCCCCTTCACAATAACCTCATATCAGTCCATACCAGACCCTTATCTGAGAATGCAACCCGGCATCCTGAACCATACCAGGCCACATGCCCTTAACATGGGGGGGTGCTTTGGCTTTGATGGGGACAAGGCCTCTCCATGACAACCCTGGGCTGTGGTTGTGGGGGTCTGTGGGCAGGGAGCTTTACAGAATCTGGAAGTCCCCTTTAACAAGGGGGGCCCCAGATCTCGCCCCTCATGTGAATGAGTATGGGGTACATTATACCCCTACCCATTCACCAAAAAAGTATAAAAAAAATATATAAACACACACACACACAATTCCTTTATTAAACATATAAAAACAACATCCCCTGATATATGTCAATCACGATGCCTGCCGCCACCATCGGACACAAAAAAAAAACTCTCCACCCACAACAAAGGCTTATCCCTGTATGCCTGCTCCACCATCTGACAGTTTTTGAATAGGTAAGGGGCAGGGTCACCTGGCGATATCGCCTGGTGGCAGCGCCCCGTGTGATGTCACCGATCAGTGCATGATGGGTCATCGATGTCACATGTGCGTAGTGCCAACAGGAGATGTCGCTAGGTGGCCCTGCCCCTTACCTTTTTAAGAACTGTCAGATGGTGGAGCAGGCACGCGGTGGTTTGCCTTAGTTGTGGGCGGAGTGTGTATTTTTTTTCTGTTTTTGGTTTGGCAGTGGCAGCAGGCGTCGTGATTGACAATGGATTTACATTGTTTTTTTCATTTTTAATAAAGGAATTGTCAAAAACTGTGTGTAACGAAATCAATAGATGGTGATGCGCTCTAAGTGATGACACAAACAATGTGCAAAATTAAAGTGATGAGTGTTACAAAAAATAAAGTAATACAAACGATAAATAATGTAATGTGCCATGTGCTTAAAAACAGTGGAAACCTCAATAGTAAATTCATATAAACATGACAAAATCCCAAAAATATAAGGAAATACCAAAAGAAAAGGAAAAAAAAAACGGGGTACCAGATAGTGTAGTATGTAAAATATAAGCTTTTTTATTTAATAGATCCAACTGCAGTACTCACATTTAAAAACAAGGTAAAATGCAAAGCACCACGAGCATTGAGCTTGCACAGCGACGTCACTTCCTGTGCCTGTCTGTTCCGACGCATAGCGTCGCGGTCACGTGAATTTATCCCTGATGAAGTCACGTCATCTATTAAATAAAAAAGCTTATATTTTACATACTACACTATCTGGGACCCCCTTTTCTTTCTTCATATGATTTATGTACCTATCTGGGAGAACTTTCCACCTCATATATTTTCACCCCTTGATAGACACATATACGGTACATCATCCTAAACCACTGACCAGGATTTGTTAGGAAGCCGGCAGAGGGATCCATTATGGGACCAGGGATCTGCATTTGCTCTCTCATTGAGGTGTTATTACACTGAAGAAAAGTCATTGTTTACATTGCTATAGTTGCACTGAAGATTATCCACCGTTTAGTTTGCTACACTTCAACGGAAGAAAAGTTACTGTTTACATTGCTATATTTGCACTGAAGATTATTCAATATATAGTTTGCTATATTTGCACGGAAGAAAAGTCATTGTTTACATTGCTATTTGCACAGAATAGCAGAGGAATTTCAACACTCGTGTATTCACTATTCTTTATTATAATCGCCTGGAACTATTATTCAATATTTTTTAACACTGTTCTTTTGATGTTTCCTTTTACTTATATTTTTTTGTATTTTGTCATGTTTATATGAATTTACTATTGAGGTTTCCACTGTTTTTAAGCATGTGGCACATTACATTTTTTATTGTTTGCATTACTTTATTTATTGTAGCACTCATCACTTTAATTTTGCATATTGTTTGTTTTATCACTTAGAGCGCAACACCATATATTGATTTTGTTACATTATTCACTGTGGTTTATGGATTGACGCTTTCCGTGCTTACAGCAACTAGTATCTCGTCCTACTCTCTTTTCTTTCCTGTGGTGGCACATGAATATCTTTTAATTTAATTGTTATTCAAAAACTGTGTGAGGTTTTATTTTTTTTGGCACTATTGTATGGTAAATGAATAGGGGTACAATTTACCCCTACTCATTCACGTTGGGAGGGGGATTGTGCGCCCCACTTGCTCACTTGCTCATTCCCCACACCTTTCCTGGCCTGCCAGGCTGCATGCTCGGATAAGGGTCTGGTATGGATTTTGGGGGGACCCCAAGCCATTTTTTCACATTTTTCTAATGCCGGCATTGTTTTAAATTTTTTCATTCAGCTGTCAGCGAGGAAGCCCGTTGACAGCTGATGACTCATCCTTTGTTAAGGACACAGCAGATAGGTTCCTGGTCTGCACCTTAAAGCGGAGTTCCACCCAAAAATGGAACTTCCACTTTAAGTGGCAGTGACCCCCTGGCATGCCACATTTGGCATGTAATTTTTTTGGGGAGGGAGTGGATACCCTCTTTTTAGAGGCATCTAGCTCTCACTTCCTCCTGGGGCTCTGCAGCGCTGGAAGGAAGTTCACCTCTCCCCCCTCCCTCCCTGTAATCTTCTGAGACACATCACGGGTACCAGAAGATTGCCCGGTCATTCACAGCACGCAACGTGGCTCGTGCATGCGCAGTGCATGCCTGGCTGTGAAGCTACAGCTGGGTTCCCATACTAAGAATGCCAGAGCCGTGGAGAGGAGGGGTAGAGGAGTGGGGCTTTGTACGCCCACATCGCTGGACCGTGGGACAGGTGAGTGTCTGATTATTAAAAGTTAGCAGCTACACTTTTTGTAGCTGCTGACTTTTAAAAAGTCTCGGTCTGAACGGCTCACTCAACACTAGTGATGAGGACAAGAGCATCTTTTTAACAACCCTGGCCCAGTAGTTGTGGCCATATTTGGTTAATGTTATCAGCAACCATCCCTGCTCCTTGATGTACATTCAGCTGTCAGTCCTATTTGCACGTCCTTTCACATTTTTTGTGTCCATTATCACAGTTTTCCTGACTTTATAGTAATTTTATTTCTGATGGGAAAATGACAACAGGATTTACCTAATATGTCATTTTTTTTGTTATTAGGTACCTGCATGGAGAATTATTGTGGAGTCTCTGGTTCTCATAATCTGTGCTGTATCCCCAGTTATTCCAGCAGCCTTGATGGTTGGGATTCTTTATGCTAAAAGGAGACTAAGAAAAAAGCGGGTATACTGTGTCAGTCCAGACAGAATTAACATGTGCGGCCAGATCAATCTTTTCTGCTTTGATAAGGCAAGTTTTTTTTTTTTTTTTCAGTTTAAAGTAAAATAATCTGAAATACAAACACACTTAAATTACACATTGCAGTCCCAAATCCGTGTTTTGTGCAGTCAATGCAGCTGTTGATACTCTCTATGCTAACAACTAAGTGACCTTTTCACACATTTATTGCATTTGATTACATTTGAAAGCCATTTGATTCTTAAGCCAAAATATTGTATTACTGTCCATAGAAGTGGTCAAATAATGTAGTCAGTGTACTCTATATGATATTGACTCTTAGTAAATTATGCTGCTACTAAAACAAATGTGCAGCCAGCTGATATAGAACTTGCTGTATTGTTAGATTTCATGTCTGTAGTTACTCCCTGTTCCCATCAGGTGTCTGGCAGCTTCTAATATCTGTAATTTCATACCTGATCATGATCTGATCATGCAATATTGATTAGCAAAAGACTGTAGCAATTGGTCCGCCTTATTGGTCCACTTTATTGTCCAAATTCTACTTGATATGGATATTTGATAACTGAGAAGGTATTTGGATCATGCAGGGCTACAGTACTGGTTGAACTAATGCACTGTATTTTGTCCCACTTCAGGCACACATCCCCCTCACTCCCCCAGGTTTGGCAGCAGGATACCCGCTGTTGCTGGCTGCTCCCCAAACTTGCTCATTAATTTCTTTATGGACCTTGCTTTGTGCACTGGTGCACAGTCAAGTTGGAACAGGGGCCATCCCCAAACTATTCTCACAAAGTTGGGAGCATGAAATTGTGAAAACTGCCTTGGTATACTGATGCCTTACCAATTACCTTCACTGGAACTGAAAGGAATAGCTCAACCCTTAAAAAACTACCCCACACCATAATCCCCCCTCCACCAAATGATTTGGACCAGTGCACAAAGCAAGGTCCATAAAGACATGGATGAGCGGGTTTGGGGTGGAGGAACTTGACTGGCCTGCACAGAGTCCTGACCTTAACCCGATAGACCACCTTTGGGATGAATTAAAGTGGAGACTGTGAGACGGGCCTTCTCGTCCACAACAGTGTATGACCTCACAAATGCGCTTCTGGAAGAATGGTCAAACATTCCCATAGACACACTCCTAAACCTTGTGGACAGCCTTCCCAGAAGAGTTGAAGCTATTATAGTGGCAAATGGTTGGCCCACTCAATATTTAATCCTACGGACTAAGTCTGGCATGCCATTAAAGTTCAAATGCGTGTAAAGTCAGGCGTCCCAATACTTTTGCTAATATAGTGTATGTTTATTCAGGAGTCTGATGCACAAACTGTTCCATCTAATCCTGCAAGCCCTAATGCATTTTACTACGTGCAGAGCTTATTCTTAGAGTAAGAATCATGGGATGAAAGAGACCTTAAATCAGGGCTTAACAACATACGCATGTAACTTATGAAACATTTAGAAAGTATTGACCAGCTGGAATGGAGGCTCCCTTAACATGTCATGGATGTACAGCAGCATATGCCAGACATGATCCATAGCTTGTGTCTGATAGAAACTTGTTGTTGTATTGTATTGTATGGAAAAAGGACCACTTTTGCATACGCTCTTTAAGATGTATGGGTTATTGGTCAAACCAACGGAGAATTACCAGTTGCCTTTTTTTTTTAGAAAATAGGAACTGGATTTGGGTAGAACCTTCTTGCCAGGTCAAAGTACCAATATAATACATTCCATATTTAAAACAGCGACATGTACGATAGCTGGGATTCTGTACCATTGGTACAGAACCCCAACTATACTTCACAAATGCTTTCTGAACATACCAGATGGTTGCTGACGCTGTCAGAGGGAACAGGGGACTCTAATACAACATTTTTGGTCCTGCCCTAGAATTAGGACATTTTGGAAAGGTCCGGGAGATCATGCAAAAATTCAGTGATATTGAAATCCTGGAAGCCCCGGCCTTTTTCCTTTTGCATTTATCCGAAATCCCAGCTAGAACATACAGGAAGTCCATCTTGTGCAACTTATCAAATTCATCCAAAGTCTGTATCCCCCTTACTTGGAAACTGACACAGCCCCCCACAGTGGGAATGTGGCTTAGGAAGGTAGAGGAAGTAAACCGAATGGATGATCTAGTCTGGACGTCGCGTCAAAAAAAAGAAATCTATATGTAAACATGGTCGCCAAGGATTTTTTTTGTTTCTTCAGAGGAAGGAAGAAAACATCTTCATGTGACCCCCAGAAGATGAGGGAGGAGGACATAGGTCCTTTAGTATAACTTTAATGGAGAGGAAGGGAGCCTTTTGGGGGGGTGGAATTGGAGGGGGGTTCTCCTTGTAGGTTTCTTTTTTTTCCTTTTAAGGTGGGGGGGGGGCAGAAAAAGGAAAGGAGGGGAATAGTCGGATATTAGCTGCTTTGTCTGGAACATAAGGGGGGGGGGGTAGTTGGTGTGCCAGGTCCTGAATCCGGGGTTGCGTTTCCCCTTGACCAGGTTTGGTTAGCAATTTGGAAAGTGGAATATACATGGAGATATTTGATGTCTTTGATATTCCCCCAGATTCAACTTTCTGTTTTGTACTCATATAATAAACGATACTTTTTATTTTTTACAAAAACTTCTATCCACTATGTGGTTTATACCTTTGTGCCTTTAAAGTCCAGTCAGGGGACCCATTGCTTTTTTCTGATTCTTTTTTTGGATGTGGCGCCATATAGAGACACAAAACGATAATCTGTCTTTCAGATTCAACGTCAAGGTTAAACGATATTGAATTTGATAATATGTTGTTGGTTGCTTAAATACAGGTGGTGTATGTTAATTATGGAAGAGGCTGTTCATATTCCTTTTGTTAAAATAAAAAATAAATAAATAGAAACTTGTTGTTACAAGACTTTTTAATTTGTTGCAAATCTCTTTGTTATATTTCAAAAGAGATACTAAGTTTTGTTCATACCTAATCACTTATAAGCCAGAACAGGTCAATTAACCACTAGCTACTCCAAAACACTGTACAATACTGGCTTTGAAGAGTACTGGTGCACATTAACTGAAATCATGCCCTTGATGTTACTTTATCATGGTATTTTCATTCTGCTCATAAAAGAACAGATACAGATAATGCTGGAAACACTTTTACTTCCAAAGTTGGCTCAAAGACTGACATTATCTTGCAAACTAAATCTAAAACTTGCCATTAAGGTGGGATGTTGTCCAAGAAAACATTTATTCATGTAGGAGCATTTGTTTTTACATTTGTTGTTTGGGAAAATGTATTCTTTCCAATGCAGTGGCACATATACAAAATCCAAAAAAAGGTCCAAATGTAGTGTAATATTGAGAGGTAGTTTTGGTATTACTATAAGAACCTCATATGCAAACAAGGCCAGCAAAACTACTCTGTCTCCTATTTGGATTCCTATTTGAATTCCTTTGATTTAGGTTCCTGAAGTTCGGCATCTGGGACAACGTTTCAATGCTTCAATTAAAAACGAGTGGCAAACTGCCCTGTAATGACCACCAATTTACTCTTGTTGGAATTAAAAAGGGGTTGTAAAGGAAAAAAATGTTTTCCCTAAATAGCTACCTTTATCATAGTGCAGTTCTCCTTCACTTACCTCATCCTTCCATTTTGCTTTTAAATGTCCATATTTCTTCTGAGAAATCCTTTTTTTCTGTTCTTCTGTCTGTAACTCAACACCGTAATGCGAGGCTTTCTCCCTGGTGTGGAGAAAGCCTATTGAGGGGTTAGGGGGCAAGCAAGCAAGTCAGGACACTCTCTACTTTGCAGATAGAGAAAGGAGCTGTGTGTTAATGGGTGTCCTGACACTCCTGCTCGCCCCCTCAAGAGGCTTTCTCCACACCAGGGAGAAAGCCTTGCATTACTGTGTATAGTTACAGACAGAAGAACGGGAAGTGAGCATTTCTCAGAAGAAATAAGGACATTTAAAAGCAAAATCGAAGGATGAGGTATGTGAAGGAGGACTGCACTAAGGTAAAGGAAGCTATTTAGGGAAAAAAAAATTCCTTTACAACCCCTTTAAGTCAATCAGTGCCATGTCAGAGTTATGTTTAACCACGAGTTATGCAGACCACAAAATGCAATTTTTTCATGATAATGTTGATCAATATTTTTGGTGTACACACACACACAATATTGAATATGAATATGAATTATTATTTTTATTCATTTGATTTCTAGACAGGAACTCTAACAGAAGATGGCCTTGATTTAATGGGAGTAATACCATCTAAAAATGCATGGTATGTCTGTCTACTAAAATGCTTTCCCTTTATAAGTTTTTCTTTCTTTTTACATAGATTTGATCATTTCTATTAATTTATTTAACTTTTCATCTTAAGCTTTCAGGAAATGTTAACTCATGAACAGATTAACGATCTCTCTGGGGAGCCACTATTTACTGCAATGACATGCTGTCATTCTCTGATCATTGTGGATGGAAAACTACAAGGTGATCCATTAGATGTGAAGATGTTTGAAGCCACTGCCTGGGTAATAGTTTAACACTCCTTTTTTTTAATAATTGCTCTAATATTGAATCACAAATGTTGTACTACAAATATGGGGCCAGATTCACAGACATTTAAGTTGCTCCCCCGCGGCGTAACATATCTGATTTACGTTACACCGCCGCAGGTTTACAGCGTAAGTGCCTGATTCACAAAGCTATTACCTGTAAACTTGCGGCGGTGTAACGTAAATGCGCTCGGCGCAAGCCCGCCTAATTCAAATGGGGCGGGCATCATTTAAATTAGGCGCGTTCCCGCGCCGAACGTTGTGCGCATGCTCCGTGTTCAAATTTCCCGACGTGCATTGCGCGAAATTACGGCGCCCCAACGTTTTTTTTAAATGCGACGTGCGTTACGGCGTTTCGTATTCGCGGACGCAAAAAAAAAAAATTTGAAATTCGACGCGGGAACGACGGCCATACTTTAACATGGCTGATCTAAAGATAAGCCATGTTAACCTCTTGCCGACCGCGCTATAGCAAAAATACTGCTACAGCGCGGTCGAGTTACTGTGACAGGACGTCCCTGGGACGTCCTCGTGCACTTCCACGTTTGCGCGTCCCCTGGGGCGCGCTCGCGGAAGTGTCCGTGCTCGCCGGGTCTAGAAGACCCGGCGCATCACGGATCACGGTAAATTGCCGCGAATCACGGCTGTTTACCACGTGATTGCTCCGTCAAATGACGGAGCGATCACTAGTAAACAAACTGGCGTCATTTGATGACGCCGGTTCCTCCCTCTCCTCTCTGTACCGTTCGGTACAGTGCGAGAGGAGAGGAGAGGAGGGGGGGAGCGCGGGGTGTCAGCAGCTGCTGTGGGCTGGATCTGTGACAACTGCAGTCACAGATCCAGCCATCCCTCCCTGCGCAATACTCTGCAGTACCATCAATACTCTGCAATACCCCATACTCTGCCATCCCTCCCTGCGCAATACTCTGCAGTACCATCAATACTCTGCAATACCCCATACTCTGCCATCCCTCCCTGCGCAATACTCTGCAGTACCATCAATACTCTGCCATCCCTCCCTGCGCAATACTCTGCCATACACCATACTCTGCCATCCCTCCCTGCGCAATACTCTGCAGTACCATCAATACTCTGCAATACCCCATACTCTGCCATCCCTCCCTGCGCAATACTCTGCAGTACCATCAATACTCTGCCATCCCTCCCTGCGCAATACTCTGCCATACCCCATACTCTGCCATCCCTCCCTGCGCAATACTCTGCCATACCCCATACTCTGCCATCCCTCCCTGCGCAATACTCTGCCATACCCCATACTCTGCCATCCCTCCCTGCGCAATACTCTGCCATACCCCATACTCTGCCATCCCTCCCTGCGCAATACTCTGCCATACCCCATACTCTGCCATCCCTCCCTGCGCAATACTCTGCCATACCCCATACTCTGCCATCCCTCCCTGCGCAATACTCTGCCATACCCCATACTCTGCCATACCCCATACTCTGCCATACCCCATACTCTGCCATACCCCATACTCTGCCATACCCCGTTACTCTGCCATACCCCGATACTCTGCAATACCCCGATACTCTGCAATACCCCGATACTCTGCAATAACCCAATACCCTGCGCAATACTCTGCAATACCCCATACTCTGCAATACCCCGATACTCTGCAATACCCCGATACTCTGCAATACCCCGATACTCTGCAATAACCCAATACCCTGCGCAATACTCTGCAATACCCCAATACCCTGCGCGATACTCTGCAATACCCCAATACTCTGCAATACCCCCAATACCCAAATACTCCGCAATACCCCAATACTCTGCAATACCCCCAATACCCCAATACTCTGCAATACCCAAATACTCCGCAATACCCCAATACTCCGCATATATAATGTTTTGGGGTTCTATGTAATTTTCTAGCAAATAAATTGTGATTTTTCCATGTAGGAGAGAAATGTCAGAATTGGCCTGGGTGCTCCAGAACGCCTGATGGCGCTCCCTGCATGTTGGGCCTCTGTATGTGGCCACGCCGTGTAAAAGTAGCACACATGGGGTATCGCCATACTCGGGAGGAATAGCAGAATGTGTTTTGGGGTGTCATTCGTGGTATGCATATGCTGTGTGTGAGAAATAACCTGCGAATATGACAGAAACAAGTTATTTTTTTTTTTTTTTACAGAATTTTCGGTCGTTTTTCTTTTATAGCGCAAAAAATAAAAAACCCAGAGGTGATCTAATACCACCAAAAGAAAGCTCTATTTGTGTGAAAAAAAGGACAAAAATTTCAAATGGGTACAATGTTGTATGACGGAGTAATTGTCATTCAAATTGTGAGAGCACCGAAAGCTGAAAATTGGTCTGGTCAGGAAGGGGGTTTAAGTGCCCAGTGGTCAAGAGGTTAAAGCAGGTGTAACTTTGCGACGGGTAAAAACGACTAGTGACGACGTACGGGATTGCGACGAACGCGCGGATCTTCGTGGATCGCCGTAACTAGTGATTTGCATATTCTACGCCGACCGCAATGGCCTCCCACCTAGCGGCCGACCTAGAATTGCATCCTTAAGATCCGACAGTGTAAGTCAATTACACCTGTCGGATCTTAGGGCTAGCTATGCGTAACTGATTCTATGAATCAGCCGCATAGTTAGGACGGGCGGATCACAGAGATACGACGGCGTATCAGGAGATACGCCGTCGTATATCTCTTTTTTGAATCTGACCCATGGTTCCTAAATAAAAAATAAAAATACTGTTAACTCTTTGCAGAGATAGCAGCAGTATTAATGAACTATTTAGTGTTCACACACGTTTTAGTCGACTAAAATAGGACTAAAACGAATACACTTTTGATGACTAAAATACCATTAAAACTAAAATGGAAAAACAAAGTAAAACAAAATCAAAATTTTACATCATAATTAACACTGCACTACCACATAAGAATAAATAGAGGGCATCAACTAAGCTGCTGAAAGAAGAAAAAAATAAGAAAAATACTTTTCTTAATTTTTGTCCTTAATATTTAATGTTGGTAATATATTCAGGTAATATGTGCAGTTTTTTTTTTTAATGTTTTTAATATTTTAAAGTTGCACTTCTGTTTGTCGAAAAACAATATATTTGTTTGTTTATGAAACTTGTTTTTTTTCATAAAGACGTTATATATCACAGCGGCTAAATCTGTGAAGCCCCATACACACTATCAGTTTTCCTGATGGTTTTCTCTTCAGGTTTACCAAAACCATGTAGTACAGGGACCTGCCTGATTGCATTCAAATTGAAACGCTTAAGGTTTGACCTCATATTAGATGGTTTTAGTAAACCTGAAGAGAAAACCATCAGGAAAACTGATAGTGTGTATGGGGCTTGACTGTAGTGCATGTTCAAACTTCAATATCATAAATAATAGTGTCAGTTAGCAATAGAGTGTATCTGGCCCATAGGATTTTGAGGTTCATAAGGTAAATGGGTGACAGTGAGAGGTCTGTAACAGGATGCAAGGCGTTATGCACTGGCCACTCCTTGCTTTCCACCTAGGGTATAATTTGTCTTCCCTCGGTTAGATAGTGTTGTTGCTGATAAATTAGATAAGCAGGCTGTGAAGGAACATGTCTGCAGGACTGGAACAGACCTAGTGAGGTCTATTTACTAGCCAGGAGGCTTAAAACAGTTTAGCTGGACTTTTTGTTTTTGGACTGTGTTTCCTAACCCTGCATGGAAATACTTTTGTTTGCTGACCAATAAACAGGCTTGGATTACCTTTCTGAGAACTCTCCACTTGAAGCTGAACCCCACACATTCTATTAGGTTTTTACTCCAGGAGTATATAAGGAGCATTGAAATTTAACTGAACCCATTCAATTTTAGTTGACTAAAATCTACTTAATATTTTAGTTGACTAAAATACGACTACAACTAAAACAATTTAGATGAATAAATATGACGAAAACAAAAATGCCATTTTAGTCAACAGACTATGGCTAAAACTAAATCGAAATTTGATAATTATTTTAACACTAGCTAGCACAAAAGAAGATTGTTGGGTGGTCTCCAGGCACCACATTCCCAACTTATGAATAAAGAAAGGAGGGTTTACATACAAACAAAAGGAACTTTTAAAGTGCCACACACAAAAATAAGAAAATCTGGTTAAATTTTTTCAGATAAAAAACATCAATTACATTTTTTAAGATGGTGATGGTCACAGACACATTTTTTTCAACAGTAGGTTTAAATGACTTTTGGTAAGCATGCAGTTCATGTTATACATAGGTACAGACGGTAAATTGTTTCACAATAGGCTTAATCAAGAAGATATAATAGGTAAAAAAAAATGTGTTTCTTCCACCAACCTGGAAGCCCAGAAGATGCCCCCAATTGTAAGCCCAAGAAATCCACCAATAAAACCCAACTGTTGGAGTCAGTGGACACGGATGCTTGTGGAGGCACAGTTTTCTTTTGGAACCAGATTATCTATATATCTCCCAAGGTGTTCACCTTTAATTGAAAGCTGGTGCATCTCTTGTTTTATACCCCTGTAGTTCCCCAGTAATCTCACGGGTTTTATTGGCAAATTCTTGAGGTTACGATTGGTGGCATCTTCTAGACTGCCAGGTTGGTGGGTGTGACACATCTTTTTTCACTTAATATATCTTCCCGATGAATGTTTTTAAGAATAATTTACTATCTGTACCTCTTTATAACATGAACTATTTGCTTACTGAAGGTTATTTAAACTTACTTTGTGAAAATCTAGGATTTGACTTAAATGTTACTTTCAGTGATAACAGTAAACAAGATAAATAGAGAGGGCAAATCTCCCTAAGGGGTAAACAGACAGCAAAGAAAGCCAGACAGATGTTGTAATCCTTCTTCACTCTATTCAAATCTAAAAAAAGTTTTGCCTTAAGTTATACTTTAACTGAAAACCCTGACACAAATAAAACATTTTTTTACAGTGATATTTACCAATATATGTTTTTAGGTACTTGATGACACCTGCAAAGATTTTTGTGATGAAAACACAGCCCAGAATAAAATAATTCGACCTGGACCAGACTTTAATAGCGTAAGTTTTCTAGATTGTTTTTCAAGCATAATAAATAAATACATAAATATATAAATATGTGTGTGTGTATGTGTGTGTATATTTAAAAAAAATAATATATATATATATATTTATTTATATATATATATCTCCCTTTCATGCCTAATGCATACACACAACCATTTTTCATGACGACAAAAACGCAATTTTTTTAATTGGTTATTAAAAACAATCATGTGTAGGCTCCTGAGCATTTTTCTCAACGTGAAAAATGGGCATTAAAAATTTAGAACATGCTCTAATTTTTCTCGTTGTTTTTCATGTCGTCGAAAACGGTCGTGTGTAGGCTTTAACAACGGGAAAAAATGTGCATGCTCAGAAGCAAGATATGACGGGAGACTAAACCTCTCTGCAGCCGTCGATACTTTTGAACATCCCCTCCTCCTCAAAAAACTCCACTCTCTTGGCCTTCAGGACTCTACCCTCTTCTCTTTCTGCTCCTACCTATCACAACACTCCTTCAGTGTTACCTATACCTCTGTTTCCTCCTCTCCATATCCTCTTTCTGTCGTGGTAACCCAAGGTTCTGTCCCCAGAACACTCCTCTTCTCCATCTACACCTCCTCCCTTGGTCAAATAATAAACTCCCATGGCTTCCAGTACACTTCCAATGCTGATGAGTGATGAAACACAAATCTATCTCTATACTCACCTCACTCCTACAGTCTCTTGTAGCATTACCAACTTATTAACTGACATATCAGCATGGGTGTCACACCACTTCCTCAAACTCACCACTTCCTCCAAAACTAAGCTCATAATTATTCATCTGGCCCATGTCCCCTCCCCTGACTTCCCCATCAAGATTAATAATACAACCATCAGTCTTTCTCCTCATGCAAAGATGCTAGATGTAATCGTAGAATCTGACATTGTCTGGAACCATGAATCAGACTGAGACAGACGTGCTGTAAAAATCTTCACTTTTTAGTAAAATGGTACAATCAGAGCAAACATAGTCAAAACATAGCCAGAGTTTAGTAACCAGAGCAGGTAATCGGAAAAAGCCAGTGAAACAGGAATCCAGAGATCAGCGTAGTAGAGGCAGTAAACAGGATCAGGAACCAGAAGGGAAATCAGCCAGGTTAAAGTCTTTAACAGGAAAACACAGCACAGAGTATCCAGATATGTTGCCCAGGCGAAGGCACAGGAGATCTGATCTAGGCAGTTTAAATAGCCAGCAGGGCTAGCTGACGAGCAGGAAATGAAGACCAGATGAGTCACTGTGGAATGAAGAGTACAGGCAATTTTTTTTTTTTTTTTTTCCACCTCAGACATAACCATTTGCGAAGGAAGGTCGCGAGTTTAACCCGCCTTTCATTTGCCCGCCATATCTCCTTCCTGGTTTCGCATCATATGTGGAAATTTTTAGAAGTTAATTTTTTTTTTTTTTTTTTTTTTTTTTTACTTCTATCGTGTGTATTTTATCATATTTTTAAACATTTTACCTTTAATTCTTGTCACTCTTATACCCCCGTTTTCCACCTCCCCCCCACCCCATCCCCTGGGACTCCAGTTGCCTTTCTGACTTTTTTTTTTTTTTTTTTTTTCCCTCTCTTGTTTTGAGGCTCTCTTATATAGAATCCGTCTTTTTAAGTCCGAAAATATTTTATCAGGTATTATACCCTATGCACCCATAAGCTCCGCGAATGTCATGGAATTTTTGAACTCCATCCATTTAGACCATATCTTTTCAAATTCCTCTAAACTATCTGAATCACTTAACCTTAGAAATTCTAAGTTTTGAATATAATTCATTTTATTACACCATTCTTTAATGGGAGGACTTTCCCTTTCTTGCCAATGACTGGCTATCATGCTTTTAGCTGCCGTTAACATGTGGGGTAAGAGACTTTTCTGGTATTGTTTCGTAGGTAATCTTATCCTCTGATGCAAACATCCCCAGGGGTCATCTGGAATCTCTGTATTCGTTATTTCCGTAATTAATTGTCTAATTCTTCTCCAATACACTTTGATTTTTGGACACTGCCACCATATATGGGCCATATTTCCGATCTGCCCACATCCGCGCCAGCACATCTCTGAGGCTTCTTTCTTATATTTGTGAGCCTTGTCTGGAGTGATGTACCATCGGATTAGGCATTTATAGTTTAACTCAATTGTTTTACTATTTACTGATGTAGTGTACACTCTTCTCCATATTTGTTTTAAATCTTGAATATTTAACGAGGATCCCAATTCCTCCTCCCACTTTTTAATACATGGTGGAATGTCCAAACGATCAACTTCTATGAAATTCTTATAGATTTTGGAGATAACTCCTTTCCCTGTTTGTCCTTGACTAATTCTCTCGAGTGGGCGTAAATTTTCTGCTGATCTATGCGGCTGTGGGAGAGCCTCAAAAAAATGTTTTAACTGGGCATACCGCCATTCGTTTATCTCTATTATCTCTCCTTTTTCCTTCAATTCTTCATAGGTATTTAATTTATCACTCGTCATGACGTCCTTCAGCTGAGCATTCTTTTTTTTTATCCATTTACCGGATATCTTTTCTAACCCCGGTGTAAAATAATATGAATCTTTTATTGGCATTAGTGGTGAATTAAAATCCCATTTTTCCCTCTTATGAACTTTATCCCATATTTTTATAGCATGACGAGTGATGCTATGTGATTGTCTACCTAACTCCCTATATTTGTCTGGGATCCAGATGATGCTCCCTAAAAGGGCATTGCTCATCTGAAATTCCATGCTTACCCACCTTTTTTGCTTAGTGTCCCTAATCCAGTCTATCACTCTTGTGAGAATTACTGCTTCATAATAACCTCTTATATCTGGTGCTCCCCATCCCCCTTGTGTCTTATTTTTTTTCAGCGTTGCCCAACTAATACGAGCTTTTTTACCCTGCCAAACAAAATTTAATAAGATCGTTTGTAAAGTCTTAAAGTACTTCTGGGGTAGAGCAATCGGTAGCATCTGTATCTTATACAGTAGGTGTTTGTGATATTGTGCTTTTAGCACGACAGCGTCGCGCTGATACTCGGCGACAGGGTGCCGAGATCTCCCCGACACCTCGCACTCACTGGAATAGTGACAGCACATCCCAGCAAGCGCGTCATAGAAGCGACGGGAGATCCGACTTGGATTCCCGCCAATTCTACACGTGTGCGGCGTTTGTTATGAATCCTGAGGGGGAAGTCCCCGCCGGATTTTAAATAAAAATCCGGCATGGGTCCCCCCCTCAGGAGCATACCGGGCCCTTAGGTCTGTTATGGGTTGTAAGGAGAGCCCCCCTACGCCGAAAAAAACGGCGTAGGGGGTCCCCCTACAATCCATACCAGACCCGTATCCAAAGCACGCTACCCGGCCAGCCAGGAAGGGAGTGGGGACGAGCGAGCGCCCCCCCCCCCTCTCCTGAGCCGTACCAGGCTGCATGCCCTCAACATGGGGGGGTTGGGTGCTCTGGGGCAGGGGGGCGCACTGCGGCCCCCCCACCTCAGAGCACCCTGTCCCCATGTTGATGAGGACAGGGCCCCTTCCCGACAACCCTGGCCGTTGGTTGTCGGGGTATGCGGGCGGGAGGCTTATCGGAATCTGGGAGCCCCCTTTAATAAGGGGGCCCCCAGATACCGGCCCCCCACCCTAAGTGAATGAGTATGGGGTACATCGTACCCCTACCCATTCACCTGCAAGAAAAGTGATAAAAACACAAATAAACCACACAGTGTATTAAAATATTTTATTTTTCTGCTCCGGAGGCCTCCCCTGTCTTCTTTATTAGCTCTTTTACCAGGGGAGGCTTCTTCTTTGACGTCTTCGGGTGGGTGGGGGCCGCCGTCTGGTTCTCTTCCACCGCCGGGGGGGGGTCGCTTTTAAAAAAGCCCCCACCCCCCGGCGGGTTTCCTCCGGCGTCTTCGGCGGGGCTCTTCTTCTTCCGCTATCCCGACGGGTCTTCTCAACTCTCCGGGGTTCTCCTTCTGTCTTCGCCGCTCTCCGCTCTTGACTCGTCGCACCCCGGTTCTTCGTCTCGCTGTCCGGTGTCTTCTTCCGTGCTTTACGTCTTCTCCTTCCGTGCTGTGATGAGTTCTTCTTCCGCGCTGTGACGTCATGTTCTTCACTTCTCTCCTTCTCCCGGTGTTGACACGTCGCCGGCTCCTCTCTGCAATGACGGGTGCGCGGGTGCATCGGACCTATATAGGCCTCACAGTCCCATCATGCTCTGTACCTACCCATGTGATACCTACCACGTGGGTAGGTATCACATGGGTAGGTACAGAGCATGATGGGACTGTGAGGCCTATATAGGTCCGATGCACCCGCGCACCCGTCATTGCAGAGAGGAGCCGGCGACGTGTCAACACCGGGAGAAGGAGAGAACCAGACGGCGGCCCCCACCCACCCGAAGACGTCAAAGAAGAAGCCTCCCCTGGTAAAAGAGCTAATAAAGAAGACAGGGGAGGCCTCCGGAGCAGAAAAATAAAATATTTTAATACACTGTGTGGTTTATTTGTGTTTTTATCACTTTTCTTGCAGGTGAATGGGTAGGGGTACGATGTACCCCATACTCATTCACTTAGGGTGGGGGGCCGGTATCTGGGGGCCCCCTTATTAAAGGGGGCTCCCAGATTCCGATAAGCCTCCCGCCCGCATACCCCGACAACCAACGGCCAGGGTTGTCGGGAAGGGGCCCTGTCCTCATCAACATGGGGACAGGGTGCTCTGAGGTGGGGGGGCCGCAGTGCGCCCCCCTGCCCCAGAGCACCCAACCCCCCCATGTTGAGGGCATGCAGCCTGGTACGGCTCAGGAGAGGGGGGGGGGGCGCTCGCTCGTCCCCACTCCCTTCCTGGCTGGCCGGGTAGCGTGCTTTGGATACGGGTCTGGTATGGATTGTAGGGGGACCCCCTACGCCGTTTTTTTCGGCGTAGGGGGGCTCTCCTTACAACCCATAACAGACCTAAGGGCCCGGTATGCTCCTGAGGGGGGGACCCATGCCGGATTTTTATTTAAAATCCGGCGGGGACTTCCCCCTCAGGATTCATAACAAACACCGCACACGTGTAGAATTGGCGGGAATCCAAGTCGGATCTCCCGTCGCTTCTATGACGGCTCTGTCTCCATCGCGGCAAGCCAGCTCGGCGCTGGCTCCCGCGATGGGGCTCGTAGGTGCTCAATCTCGCTGAGAAAGAGAGCGAGATTGACACAAAATCGGGTTCACCTACTGTACATGATTTTGGGCAGGATCACCATCTTAAAAATATTCATTCTCCCACCCCAGGATATCTGTCCTGTCGTGAGTCTACTGAGTTCTGTTTTGATATCTTCCAACATAGAAACAAAATTTACTTTATATATCCTCTCTTTAGAGATTGCTATTTTTACCCCTAAATATTTTATTTCTTTTTTCCCCCACACAAAAGGGAACTCTTTTTGGTAAGTTATTTGATCTTTCTTAACTATGTTAATACATAAGGTTTCGGACTTGAATGGATTCATTTTATAGTTGGAGAGCTCTCCATATTGTTTCAATAGTCCCATTAATTTTTACTCTTGCCCTGGGTTTATTATATAATACCTTGATCCAGGTCATCATTTTTTTGCCTAATCCAATTCTTTCTAAAGTCTTATATATGAAGCTCCAGTCTACTCGATCAAACGCTTTTTCTGCATCTACTGATAAGAGTAGACCTGGAGCTCCACTATCGCTGATTTTCTGAATGGCTAGCAGTGTTCTGATCCCATTATCTCTCCCCTCCCGTCCTGGTACAAAACCAACCTGGTCGGGGTGGATCAGATCCTTCATTACTCCCTTCATCCGCTCTGCTATTATTTTGGAAAAAATCTTGGTATCGCAGTTCAAAAGAGAGATCGGTCTATAATTCGAACAAAGTGTGCTATCCTTCCCCTCTTTCAAAATTAAAGTAATGGTAGCTTCAATGGCTTCTTTACCCATATTCCACTTCTTGCCTAGGCCATTCATATACGAACACATTTTCGGGGCCAAAATATCTATAAACTTTTTATAATAAAGAACAGTTAGGCCGTCCGGTCCTGGACTTTTACCGTTTGGGGCATTTTTGATTGTTTCTCTAATTTCATCTTCTGAGATCGGGGCTTCGAGCTTATTAAGATTCTCCTCGGATATTACCTCCCACTCTATTTCCTTTAAAAATGTGTATATATTTTTTTCCCTTAATCCTAGTTCTTCCGTTGTCTCCTGTTTCTTGATTGAATATAGTTTTTCATAATATTCTTTAAAACTCTCTAGTATTTCACTAGTTTTGTGAACTACTTCCCCTCGACTTGTTTGTATTTTCTCAATATAGTTTAGACTTTTTTTTTTTTTTAATAAATTTGCTAAGTGTTTCCCTGGTTTGTTGTCCCAAAGATACCTCTCTTTCTTCACTTGTTTCTTGTTCTATTTGCTCTCTTAACTCCTCTCTTTTGATATTTAAATTTAATAAAATTTCTTTAGTTCTATCATGTTTATGTTGTTGTTCTAGCTTATGAATTTCTTTTATGAGTGTTGTTCTAATATCCTTATCCTTCCTTTTTTTTTCCGCCCCCATCTTGATTAATACTCCGCGCATAAATGCCTTGTGAGTCTCCCAGACTATGGCTTCCGAGACATCCTCTGTTGAGTTTATTTCGAAAAACTCCTCCAGTTCTGTTTTTAATCTAATTTCTACCTCTTTATCATGCAGGAGTTCTTCATTGAGCCTCCACTTCCTATTATTTTCCTGTCTCTCCCCTATTTTTAGTTGCAGTGAGACTGGCGCGTGGTCAGAGAAGGTTACTATTCCTATGCTAGAGTTATTTATTTTTTCTAAGTACCTATGCTCCACTAAAAAAAAATCGATCCTCGAGTAGGTCTCGTGTACAGGGGAGCGGAATGTATAATCCCGCTGTTTGTTATGTTGTATCCTCCATACATCTACTAATTGAGACTGATGGAGTTTTTTTTTCAATTTGTTTCTCCAGGCCATTCCAGTCCCCTGTGCACGAGACGTACTATCCATATCCGGATCCATATGGAAATTAAAATCCCCTCCTATTATAGCTATTCCCCGTTTGAACTCCATAAAATCTGTTATCATTTTTATTACATAGCGGATGGGGTTCTTGTTTGGGCAGTATATATTTGCAAATGAGATTTCCGTTCCATTCAGTTTTCCTCTAAGGAACAAGTATCTACCCTCTGGATCTGCCTTTTTATCCTCTACTATAAACCTGGTCTCTTTGGCAAAGCCTATAGCGACCCCTTTCGCTCGACTAATTGGAGAATCCCCAAAATAACATAACGGGTGAAATTGCGTCATATTTTTGCGATTTGTCTCTACGGTGAGATGAGTCTCCTGTAACATAATCACATCACTCTTTAATAAGCTGAGCTCCTTCATTACATTTGCGCGCTTTATGGGTGCATTTAGGCCCCTAACATTATAAGATATTATGTTTATCATAGGCATTTTTTTATGAGTATCCTTCTAAATATTTTAGCGGCCTTCTGGAGTCCCCCCTTCCTTTCTACTATTCCCTCCCCCTCCCTATCTTCTCTACCCCCCTCTATCTCATTCCCACCCCCCCTACCCCCCCTCCCTTCCCTCTCCCCTATCCCTTGGAGGAAATACTGGCCTCTCTGAGGCCCTTGGCTGTGGCCCTCCTTTCCTTTTCCCGACCCCCAGCTCATCCTCCTTGAGGTTGAGCTCTGATGGAATACAGAGATCGAGTGATCTGCCCACCCATATTCACCCCATCCAGCTCTATCCCCCCCGAATCTCCCCTCATATCCGTCCCCCTACCTTTCTCATCACTAACCGGGTGCAATATTCAATCATCCCCCTTTTTTTTTTTTTTTTTTTTTCTTTTTTTTTTTTTTATTTTTTTTTTTACAATTTCTTTGTCCCTTTCCTCCCTCTAGTTCTTTTCCCTCTTTTGCCAGCCTCCCACTTCTCTTATGTACCTCCCCCTCTTTCGGTCTCTCTACCATTTCTTTCTTCCCGGTGGTCTTTTCCAGACCGGTTGCCAAGCCTGAGCTTCTTCTGGACTATCTATTTGCTCTGATCTCTCCCACCATCCTGGGATCTCGATTAGGTCTATGTCCAGTCTTCTACAGAAATTTGGGGTCTCCTCTGGGAATCTTAGTGTTGCTGCGCGGCCATCTTTGCGGCCTGTCAAACAAGCCGGGAAGCCCCATGTGTACTGGATATTTTGTGATTTAAGTACATCCAGTAATGGCTTTAAAGTTCTTCTCCGAGATAACGTTTCCCCTGATAGATCTGGGAAGACCTGTAAACTAGTCTCTCTATATTTGGTCGGTTGGTTAGCTTTCATATAGCTATTTATTAATTCCTTGTCTTGATAGTTATGAAATCTAGCTATAACATCTCTTGGAACCTCTGCCCCTACTTCTGGTGGTTTTCTAATCCGGTGTATCCTTTCGAACTTGATTTTATTTGTGACGTCTTTTGTACCCAACATATGACCAAAGATCTCGTCCATTTGTTCTTGTAGGTTGTCTTCCCCTGATTGTTCCGGTAGACCTCTAATCCTTATGTTCTTTCTTCTATTCCTATTCTCCTGGTCCTCCATTTTATACCTCATGTATCTCTGTTCTCTAGATATTTCTTCCACTTGTTTCTTTAATCCTTTTAATTCTAAACTATGGCAGTCCATTCTTTCTTCTACTTCCTCCACTCTTTGCAGCATGTGTTTCATGTCCTCCCTCAGGATATTTATTTCTCCTTTTATAGAGGACTCTAGTCTTAGTTCCATGCTTGCTAGCATCTCTGCTAGGTCCCCTTTCGTTAGTTGTTGCTTTTTTTGTCTAGTTTCCATTTCTCCTTCTTCCTCTAGTTCTTCTCTCAGCAGGCTGGTAGAGTCAGAATTTGTTTTAGTACTCGCTTTATTAATAGGGCTGGCTTTTCCTCCTTCCTGTATTATATATTTTCTTATGGATCCGGGACTTGCGCTTACTCTAGGTATGTTTGCGGTCGCTCCTCTCCCTGATCTACCCTTCATCTTTGAGTTCATGGAAAGCGACTCCCTATATGTGCTCCTTCCCGGGGGGCCCGAGGTACAGCCGAGGGTGTGCTTACCTAGCGGGTAATATTAGTGTTGAACTAAATCAATCCTAGATGCGTTCTATATGCTCTACCTTCACCTCAGAAACTGTCAGGGACGTTTAAAAACACATGTATAGAACAGTGTATTAAATTCCCAGCACCCCTCCAGGGGCCGGGTGGCGTATTACAGTATAGATGAGACTGTGGAAAATACCACTGATAATATCCGTGGCAGCGTCTCCACACTGTCGCGGGGAAATAATTAATAAGCGCAAGATGGATACCAGACGGACAACCCAACAATTTTATTCCCTCCACCACTCACTGTTAATTAGAGCTGTAACCAGCAAGACCTTCTCTTTCCTCTTTAGCTGTTTAGCTGTTGTATCAATTGACCACCTGATATCCGCCCAAATCTACCACTTAAGCGCTGCACCGGTCAATATCAGTGTATGCTAGTTTAGAGCAAGCAGTAACACTAAAAATGACAGTTTTTAAGCGGGGTCAATGTGGCCGAGAAGGTTAATAGTTGTTAGTCAAATTGTTAGTAATATCCTAAAACAGTAGTATAGCAGGTTTTAATTATCACCCATCACCCAAAAAAGAGCAAAAAGCGAAAGAAAGTCATGAACAGTACCAGCAGCCTGCATTTATAGTATTCTGCATTTATAGTATTCTATAATGCTTTCCAAATAGAAAAGATCTCCATGAGTAAGCAGGGTAAAGCTACAGCTGTCCCAGTGTAGCAGCAAGCATGTTATAGAAATATGGTAGAAGAGGGAAGAAAAATAAAAGATCGCCAGGTATGATGAATATACAGCAGGTATTCCAGGATCCCCCATAGGGGGGAGAGAGTCCGTGCACCTATTCCCTGCTATCCCCAACCCGGCCCAATCAGTCCCCTCTCTACTGCGTTTTTTTTTTTTTTTGGGGTCTCAGGGAGGAGGTAGATAAGGTGGACACCTATGGATTCGATCGGGTCATATAATGTGGGGGCGAGTAGGAATCAAAACCGGCAGAGTACAGGCAATTAACCAACAGCTGAACACAGAGCTCTGAGAATGAGGGGCTGAGGCCAGCCCTAACAGACTAGTCCTTTAAGCCTCAAATCCAATCACTGTCAAAATCTTGCAGACTTCACCTCCATAACATCTCCAAAATATGCCCCTTCTTAACCATTGAAAGCAACTTATTTACTCCCTTGTTATCTCTCATATGTGAACAGCTAACAGAAAAGAGCATCTAATTCTTGATTTTTGCAACTTCCTCCTCATTGGCCTTCCTCACCACAAGCTATCCCCTCTTCAGTCTATCAAGAATGTCGCTGCCAGACTCATCCACTTTACCAACCGTTCAGTGTCCGCCACCCCTCTCTGCCAATCCCTCCACTGGCTTCCCATTGCACAATGAATACAATTCAGAACACTAACAATAACTTACAAAGCCATTTACAACTCTGCCCCGAGCTACATTACCAATCATCTCCAAATATCAACCAAATCGTCATCTCCACTGCTCTCAAGACCTCCTATCTAGCTCCCTTGTCTCCTCCTCTCCTGCTCCTCTCCTGGACTTCTTCAGAGCCTCTCTCATCCTCCTGAATTCACTACCCCAATCTGTCCAGTTATCTTCTACTCTGTCCACTTTTATGTAATCCCTGGAAACTCATCTCTTCAGGGAGGCCTATCCTGCCTTTTGCTAACAATCAAATCTTCTACTTCCCTCACCAGCTTATCTCTCTCAGTTACTACCTTTTGTTTCACCAGCCCCTTCTCTATTAGATTGTAAGCTCGTAGGAGCAGGGCCCTCCTAACCCGCTTATATTGAATTGTATTGTTGCTGTATTGTCTCCCTTTGTATTGTAAAGCGCTTTGCAAAATGTTGGCGCTATATAAATCCTGTATAATAATAATAATAATAATATACAGTTGTGCTCAAAAGTTTGCATACCCTGGCAGAAATTATTAAAATTCTGGCATTAATATTGAAAATATGACTGATCGTGCCAAATAACTGTCTTTTATTTAAGGATAGCAATCACATGAAGCCATGTATTATCACATAGTTTTTTATTTTTTGGATACTTTTTAAATCATAATGATAACAGAAATCACCTAAATGGCCCTGATCAAAAGTTTACATACCCTGGAATGTTAGGCCTTGGTACAGACACAGAAGGTGGCACACAGGTTAAAATGGCAATTAAAGGTTAATTTCCCACATTTGTGGCTTTTGAAATCACAATTAGGCCCCTTTCACATGTTCGGACCGTATGTCAGCATTTTCATCCATCCGTTTGCGGATGAAAATGGGACATACATTGGTCCCTATGTGATTGCGGGTGTCAGCGGATGAATATCCGCTGACACCCGTAATCACCCGCCTCCGCAAAGATCCGATTTTGCGGACGGAAGAAAATCCTATTTTTTCTTCCGTCTGAGGATCGGATGAACACGGACACACGGTCCGTGTTCATCCGATCCCCCCATAGGGGAGAGCGGAGAAAAGACAGGGCGGTCCCTGCACAGTGTGCGGGGACCGCCCTGTCAGCCGACGGCTCAGCAGGGATTTTACGGAGGATCCCTGCTGAGCTGACGGACACACGGAGGCGGATCATTACTGATCCGCCCCGTGTGAAAGGGCTCTAAGTGTCTGTGTATAAATAGTCAATGAGTTTGTTAACTCTCACTTGGATGCCCTAAGCAGGCTAGACCAGTGTTTCTCAACCTTGTTCCAGTCGGGGCACCCTTAAATAGTATTTTCAATCTTGAGGCACCCTAGTCCAAGGCTTGGTTCACATTACGGTGTGTCACAGAACACGTGCAAAATCGCGCTCATTCCTGACACACAGACAAATGCTCTGCTCTTTAGGG
Source organism: Rana temporaria (assembly GCF_905171775.1). Taxonomy (NCBI): domain Eukaryota; kingdom Metazoa; phylum Chordata; class Amphibia; order Anura; family Ranidae; genus Rana; species Rana temporaria. The sequence continues at coordinate 187,495,790 of NC_053492.1, forward strand.
GTACCATTATATCTTAATGGTACCCCCACACATTGGAAAATGTGGGGTGCTTTTGCTGCAGTGCAATTTAAAAAAAAAGGTTGCAGCTACACAGATGTGAACCAAGGGCTTGTTCACATGTCATAAGGGCGGTAAAACCACATGGTTGAGCTGTTTTTACCACCCCCAACTTCTCCACCTTTAGCTGCAGAGGCAGCAGCTGGGGGTATTCACATGCTGTGGCTGCAACTGGAGGTATACCAATGGTGAATGGGGCTGCACTGCAACTACCCCGCAACTACCCCACAACTGTGTGCATTGCACGGTTGCGGTCCATGGCTTTTGCTGTAGAATGCATCTAAGAAAATGTAAGGAAAGACCTACTAAAACAGCTGAGCTTTATTTGGGGTTAATCAGAGGCACTTAAAATAATGCCAGGTGTGTACTGACTCCTATTTATCATGAGGTTGAATGTGATTGCTTGAAGGAGTTGTAAAGGAAAAAAATGTTTTGCCTAAAATTAATGGGCCAGATTCACGTAGCCCGGGCGCAACGTAACTTAAACGATTTAAGTTACACCGCCGCAAATTTCCCAAGTTAGTGCCCGATCCACAAAGCACTTACCTGGAAATTTGCGGCGGTGTATCCTAAATCCGTCCGGCGCAAGGCGGGCCCAATCGAATGGGGCGAGTCCCATTTAAATTAGGCGCGCTCCCGTGCCGGACGTACTGCGCATGCTCCGTCGGGTAAATTACCCGACGTGCATTGCACTAAATGACGTCGCACCAACGTCATTTGCTTAGACGTTAACGTAAATAGCGTCCAGCGCCATTCATGGACGTCTTACGCAAACGACGTTGATGTTTAAATTTCGACGTGGGAACGACGGCCATACTTAACATGGTTTAAGACAACTAGGGCTCAGCCCTTTTTACGCGGCGTAACTCGACGGAAACAACGTAGAGTTAGATCAACGGGCCGTTCGGACGTTCGGGGATCGCCGTAAGTATTCATTTGCATATTCTACGCCGGCCGCAATGGCCTCGCCACCTAGCGTCCGGCCTAGAATTGCATCCTTAAGATCCGACAGTGTAATTCAATTACACCTGTCGGATCTTAGGGCTATCTATGCGTAACTGATTCTATGAATCAGCCGCATAGTTAGAAACAGAGATACGACGGCGTATCAGTAGATACGCCGTCGTATCTCGTTTGTGAATCTGGCCCAATGTCTGCAGGGTAGACAGACAGAATAGTGTAATTATTCTGTTAAAAAACGAGTAAATACCTATTAAATTCCTTCATCTATATCACCTCCGGCGTTCTAGTTTCTGTTCTCTCATTCACTTCCTGGTTTGCATCGCTCGTTCATGTAAGAACTACATTTTCGTGTATGAATTGCGGCACGCCCAGTAATTCACACCTCCTTGAAATCTCTAACACGTAGAGAGCATCCTGCCACACAGATTTCGTTCCCAGGAGGGGGTGAGCACGTTACTGACCACCGCAGTAAAGCCTCCCTTCACGGTGGTCAGTAAAATCAGACAAGCAGGAAGTGAACAGAACAGAGAAGAAATAGAGCAACAAGGATGCTTATTATGAAAAAAAAAAATTCCTTTGCAACCCCTTTAATTCTGAACACAGCTGCATCTCCAGTTATAAGAGCGTGTGCACTTATGCAACCACATTATTATTATTATTCCCCCCCCCCCCCCCCCCTAAAAGATATTTTTTTTTTCAATTGAGTTGTACAGTTTATAGGTCATATTAAAGGTGTAAAAAGTTCTGATATGATTCATCTTTGTCTCATCACAGAAACCTGACATTTGAACAGGGACATGTTGACATATCCACTTTACCTATAGTTTTTTTTTTTTTACCACTATTACAGAATATGGATGATGGAGTGGAAATTTTATTGCAGTACCCATTTTCCTCAGCCATGATGCGCATGTCTGTTGTTGCTACAGTCATAGGAAAGGATGAGATGAATGTATACATGAAGGGTGCTCCTGAGACAGTGGCCAGCTTCTGTAATGCAGAGACAGGTATTTCTTGCTTATGAATCAGCAGTAAATATGTACATTATTATTATACAGGATTTATATAGCGCCAACAGTTTACGCAGTAATTTACAATATAAAAGGGAGACAATACAGTTATAATACAATAAAATACAAGAGGATTAAGAGGGTCCTGCTCAGAAGAGCTTATAATCTAATAGGGTGGGGCAGGTGGTACACAAGTTTGTAACTGTGGGAAATTTGCTGATGGAAGTGGTAAAAGATTAGTTGGAGACATGATAGGCTTCCCTGAAGAGATGAGTTTTCAGGGATAGCCTGAATGTAGCAATAGTAGGGGATAGCCGGACAGGTTGAGGTAGTGAGTTCCAGAGGATGGGAGAGGCTCTGGAGAAATCCTAGAGACGAGCATGGGAGGAGGAGATGAGAGAGCTTGAGAGTAGGAGGCCTTGAGAAGAGCGGAGAGGACAGTTTGGGTGATATTTGGAGACATGATTGGGGATGTAGCTCGGGGCAGAGTTGTGAATGGCTTTGTATGTTGAAGGTTAGTATTTTGAATTTAATTCCCTGGGAGATTGGGAGCCAGTGTAGGGATTGGAGCAGAGGGTTGACAGACACTGAGTGGTTAGTAAGGTGGATAAGTCTGGCAGCAGCATTCATGATAGACTGAAGAGGGGATAGCCTATGGAGAGGCAGACCAATGAGAAGGGAGTTGCAGTAGTCAAGGCGAGAGATAACAAGGGAGTGAATGAGGAGTGGTGGTTTATTTTGTTAAAAAGGGGCGAATTTTAGAGATGTTACGGAGGTGAATTCTACAAACTTTTGACAACGATTGAACTTGAGGCTGAAATGACAAGTCAGAGTCTAGGATTACACCTAGTACCCTGGCATAAACAAAGGAGAGAAGGATATGGGAATCCCACCTATTTATCAAACATGTAGTACTCACCGATATTGTCGGGGGGTGCAATCAAAAATCAATCAATTTCTCTCTTAGTACCCTGGCATGAGGGGGAATATTAATAGCTCAGTTAGTAATGCGAGAGGAGATTGAAGGAGTGAGATGAGGAGTAGACAGATAGATTTGGGTGTCATCAGCATATAAGTGGTATTGGAAGCCATGGGTGGCTATCAAGTGACTAAAGAAGAGCCTTGGGGGACTCCCACAGAAAGGGGCAATGGAGAGGAGGAGACAGAGTTGTAGGTAACACTGAAGGAACGCTGTGATAGATAGGGAGAGAACCAGGATAAAGCAGAATCTTGGAGGCCAAGGGAATGTTTGAGAAGGGGCGGGTGGTCAACAGTATCAAAGGCTGCAGAGAGGTCAAGTAGAAGGAGTATAGAGTACTGGCTGTTGGTTTTAGCAGTTAGTAAATTGTTAGTGAGTTTTAGTAAGGCAGTTTCCGTGTAGTGCTGCGAGCGAAAGCCAAACTGTAAGGGGTACATATGCTGCTTTAGGGTTATAGAGTTTTTCTATAATTAATAATTCACAGGGAAGATCTTAAAGTGAAAATATTGGGTATTTAAAGCATATCTTTACTAGGAATATTTTTTTCAAGGTATTTGTTTCCCTCTTCATAATGCTGTAAACCCCATTTTTTTGCCATTCTGTAAAGCTTAAATCCAGGCAGAAATAAAGAAAACACAAAGTAATCCATTATTTAGTAAACAAAAATATTCAAGGGCAATAGGCCAAATAAAACATGCCATACTGTATATGGTACAGACTGTCACTAGCATTCACACAGCAAAGTTTTTTTTTTTCTGAGGTCATCCTGTAACAGTTTTTTTGCCTGATGATCCTGCCAGCAGATCCACTCTTATCTCACTAACTGTAATAAGTCAAGCTTTCCAGCAATAGCAGCAGTCACATTGTCAATTAAACAGCAGGGACATTGACAGTACAGACTGGAAGAAAGAACTGGGAGACCAGCATCCTGCAGAGTTGGGAACTGGTGGTCTCCCTGTTAAACAAGACCTTGTTAGGAAAGCTGCAGTCACCACTCTTTTGCAGCAGCAGCCACTCTCCTCTCTCGGCCTGATGTGACTCCCCCTTTGATTGGTCAGCAACACATTTCCCTAGGTGAGTGTCCCAGTTGCAAGGGAGTGGTTGGCTCACGCCACCCTCCCTCCTCTGCCCTTATTTGGCATTTGCTGTATGGCACTCTATGTGAACATCACAAACCCAAAGCTTTGAGCTTGTGATATCTTCCAGGCTCCCCACCAGTCATGCCTCATTTGTCCCTGCCTATCATCCTGTATTCCCTTGTTGCTGGCCTCTGCCCTTAACTTGGATTGCCACCAGCATTGACCTAAGATTGTTCATTGGATTACACTTGCCAACTACCTGCCCTGACCTTGGACTGCACCTTCCCAGACCATGACCGGCCTCTGGACTGTGGCACAGATGCTGTCCACAGAAATCCCAACCCTTGACTGATTATTCTAGACTACAGGTACCCAGGGGCGGACTGACCATTGAGTCACTCGGGCACTGCCCGAGGGCCCCATGCCACTAGGGGGCCCCATCAGGGTTGCCAGGCTCAGTAAAACCAGGGACAGTATGTAAAAATCTATGTTTTATTACATCTGTCCCTGATATGTCCGAAACCGACATGCTTTTGATGTGAAAATCCCGAGATTTTAGCTGCCCCGCCTCTGCACTGCCTGCTGGCGTGGTGGCCATCTGTAAGCCCAGGGGCCCCATAATCTTCTATTGCCTGGGGGCCCCATGAGTTGTCAGTCCGCCCCTGCAGGTACCCCTTTTGTGATAGTCATTCAGTCTTGGTGGTTGTCATCTGGCTAGGAACTATAGCATTGTGTACTAGGACCAAGGGGGAGAAGGGCCAAATACTAGTAGAAATGCTTGCCTTAAGGGAACAGGGGCTACTATATGGAGCTATAGTTCCTGACCTAGGCATCGGGCTAAGAATCTCAGGCCTTGAACATATCAAAAACTGTCAGTATCAACAGATATTTATGAAACATTGACTCACACAAATGTGAAAATCCTTGCACAACTTTTTACAACATTTTATAAAGCAAAAAGTGAGCTTTTTGCACAACTTTAGTATTTTTTGATTATCTATACGTTAAATGTGTTTTTAATGCAGCTAGTAACAACTTCTTGTAATTCGCTGTACAGTAACATTCAGACTGGGACAAGGAGGGGCAACGTGAGAAACCAGTTAGCTGTGGTGTAGTGTTATGTACATGCTATTAAACTGAAATACACTTTTTTAAATTAGGTTTACACATCATTGCTTAGTTATAACATTAAGACTGGTGTATTTTGTGTTACGTATGATTTATTTTATTATGTCTTTAAAGTTCCCAGTGGATATTTAGATGAATTGGAACGCTACACATTTCAAGGCTTGCGAGTGATTGGCGTGGCATTCAAGACTCTCAAAAACATAAGACAAAATGAATTAGAAAACTTAGAAAGGTACATAACCATTACCCAGATATGCAAAGTCAGGCATACTGACAAAAAAATCTAACATCTAACAAGCCCATTTTATTGTTTTGACATTCATTTTTCAGTGAGATGGTCTGTTCACATAACTAAGTGGTTAGGACAGGGTCCTAATAGAGTCCTTTATTTCTAACTATTTTTAAATCGAATTCTTATCCAAATTCATTAATAATGTTGGATATAACTGGTTCATATCCAGATGGCAAGTGTTCTTTCATACTTATAAATATAACTTTTATATACTGTAAGTATTAATAAACACAGCAATGTACTGAATAGATTTATTGGCTCCAGTATTGATGTTCTCTATTACACCTTCTCACTGTGGGTTCCTGTGCAGTATATGAAAACCACAAAATTATTTATTTGACTGAAAGAGACAGAATCTGTTTTATTTTCTTTGTTAAAAAAATAACATTGCAGAAGCAGGCAATGGCTTCCCCGAACTGCTTGAATTTGGATGCAGTGGTAATGGCACTCATTTTTGGAATAGTCAGAAAATGTTGGCTCTAAACCTGCAGAAACATTTAATAGTGCAAACAATCACATTATATACTTTTCAAAGTAGTCAAATACTGTAAGCTATGTAATCATGTCCGGTATCTCTTCAATTTGATTTGTTTTTATTTTGTTTACAACTCTGAAGGGAAGAAGTTGAATGCAACATGGAATTTCTTGGTTTGTTAATCCTGGAAAATCGTCTTAAACCTGAAACCAAGCCAGTTTTGGAGGAACTGAATGCAGCAAACATCAGGACTGTAATGATTACAGGTGGGATAACAGGAACAAAAAACTTTCATTAAAGATGAATGAGCTTTAGAAATATGTTGTACTGACTATCAATCTGGTTTGAAGAACTGATAAAATAATGGTCTGTTTTCATCAACCAGCAATCCTTGTGTCCCTAAACGCTGACAATAGTGTTAACAAGGGATGGTGCTTAGTGGGACTTGGCATTGGCATGTGAGAAATGTATTATGTCACTCATAGGGGCTGATCTACTAAAGGCAAATAAATTGTTCTTTTGGAAAGTGAAGTTGCACTTTGAAAGGAAATATTCCCCAGAGCTTAGTGAATGTGATGAAATTCACTTTGCAAAGACCACCCAATCACGTACAAGGAGAATAAAAAGAAATACAGGATTTTATCTTGCAGATAATTGGATGATGGAAGTAAGCAGAGCTTCACCTCATTCACTAAACTGGTGAAAATTGTGAAAATTGCCATCCAGACTGCAACTGTACGTGCAAGGTCAACAGTCTATATTCACCCTAAATAAATCAACCTCAGAGTGTGTTATGCCGCGTACACACCATCACTTTATGTGATGAAAAAAAAACACGTTTTAAATCATGAAATAAAACGACGTTTTTGAAACTTCATTTTCAAAAACAACGTTACCTACACACCATCGTTTTTTCAAAATGCTCTAGCAAAGCGCGGTTACGTTCAGCACTCGTTTCCATTGAAGCTAGCTTCATAACTTGCTTCTGAGCATGCGCAGGTTTAAAAACGTCGTTTTAAACGTCGTTTTGCCCACACACTATCATTTTAATTGACACAAAAAACAACGTTTTGAAAAACGACACAAAAAAATGAAGCATGCTTCCATAAAAAAAAAAAATCCTTTAGAGACCCTTTAAGTTGGAAAGCCTTAAGTCCGATGTGCCGGCTAGTACACAATCGGACAAACCCATCTATCTAGGTAAGCAAGCAGTATCCAAAGTTGATGTCAGCACGTTGCTCCGCTCCACCAATTGATTTTTTTAAGCTGGTTTTGTAAGATACCACATGATGTTGTTATTGTTTTTAATCTCTGTTCAAATCTCGAGAAAAAAATAAAAATGCGTACAAAATATTTAAATAACACACTTTACCAAATATTCCTTCTTGTTTTTAGGTGACAACATACAAACAGCTACAACGGTTGCAAAAAAATGTGGCATGATTCCTGATGACAGCAAAGTAATCCTGGTGGAAGCTTGTAAACCTGAGGGCTTTTCTCCAGCATCTGTCACCTTTAAACTTCTGGAGTATCCCACGGATGAAAAAGATACTAATGTAAATCCTTCATTAACATTTTATTACGGTGATGTTGTCATTCATAATTTTTATATACTGTGAACAAACTTTACACTTCACAATTCTCATATACTGTGAACAAATTTAAATAGGATCCCTAGTTCTAAACATGTTACATCAATCTGACCCCTGTATGTTGTAATATAAACTGGTTCCTATCTAATTCAACTGTTTGCAATGTCTCAAAAGACTTCTCAAAGTTTATATTGTGTTATTTATCCCTTACCCTTTATTATCAGTTAAAGCAGTATTAAAACCCCCACAAAAGTTAATGGATGCGGTGGCTGCATTTTTCCTTTATTTTCACCAATTGATCTGGCCAGTAAATCTGCTTAGAAAAAGTGGAAGTTAGAGGATTGAGAAAAAACACTTAACACTGTCAGAGGTACTAACAATGGTCAGCTTTTATTCATGTGTGTAAAACCTTTATCTCAAAAAGAAAGAAAGGAAATGTTACTGTATCTTCTTAAACAGTGATAGCGGAAGTTTGGCTTTAATTTATATAAATCTGCTAGTGTATCTAATGCTACCCTCTCCCCAGACTGACAATGATGCTGCCCAAGGGTGTCTCTGTTGTTCTTCCTATGAAGTAGATACACCCTAAGACAGGAAGTGTGGCTAACGAATGCAGCCAGACATCTAATGATCCGTATGCTGCAATATATTGCATTGTTTTTTTTTTTGTTTTAATACCTGTATTCTTTATTTTAAAAGTAATAACCAAATACTGAATTATAAAATCTGATCATTCTGTAATCAGGATATCTCCATAAATATTGAAAAGATTCTGGATGGTAAAACGGCGAACAATGATTACCATTTTTCACTGAGTGGAAAGACCTATGAAAATCTGGAAGAACACTTTTATGACTTGTTACCGAAGGTATGTAAATATAAAAATACAGCATATATATTCATATATATATATATATATATATATATATATATATATATATATATATATAGAGAGAGAGAGAGAGAGAGAGAGAGAGAGAGAGAGAGAGAGAGAAAAAAGATAGCACAGAGCGCCAAAGATCATAGATAGGAACAAAGATATAGGGAATGCAATGAAATTAAACTATAGATCACAAGCTACCATCATTTTTGGCAAAGACCAAAAATACAAAATATATATATATATAAATATATATATATATATATGTTTATTAATACAAAAAATAATAGTGACACTCTGTGATATCTTGCATGTCGAACAATTATGTAAAAATAACACCCAATGTGATCCTCCACCAGCCGTACCAAACTGACTCACTAAATCAACTGGCTGGTAAGATTATAAACCAGCAACTGCGCCTTTTTGCAATCAATGCTTAGATCCAAAATGCTGTTTGAAATGCACACTGTCCTCTCCAAATCTCGTGCCACGACCCACATGTATATGTAAAAATGAAGAAGGAGGCTCCGATAGTGTAATAAAACTTTTTTAAAAGGATTTATTAAAACATTAAGAGTAAATTCCACTCACATTTTAAAAGTGTCAGAACCCAAATTTCATCACTTAGTTTGTTCATTATCAAATTAGATAACGGTTACCAACTTTGTGCAGATCTGATGATAGTCTCATGTCTGTAGACACAGCTGGCTAAGTGATGTAACCGTCAGAAGTGAGAGTTAGGTGCTAAAATTATAATGAATAAAGCATTTTATAGGAAATCTGTACTGAGGAAGCATGGAAACTGGCATTGCTGATACACACTTTTCTCAAAATAGTTTTACCATTTGCTGCTAACTTAGAACAAGTATGCAGATCAGGAGCTCTAAAAGCATCCTTGACTTTCATTGTTTCATAATTTGCAAGCATATTTCAGGTCAGTGATTCAGAAAGTGATTTAAAGAGATTTAAAGAATGTTGTGGAAAAAAAAGTATAGAGAGTAATTAAAAACTAACATAGCATATACAATTGCTACAAGAGCCATATTGTAATTTAATGCAATTGTACAACATTGCACAACATTGGATTGAGATCGAGCTTAGGTAAGCACACGTCCTTGATGTCCAAAGAAGTAAAAAGTCTCCTTGGTGAAAATAGGTGGTAACATAATTTTTTTTACGAGGAATGTGTTGACTCAAATTAGGACATTCAGAATTTTGAGATCCAAGATAGGGTGAATACCCCCTTGGGTGTGGAAACAGTGAACAGAATAAAGTGAAACCCCTGAAACTGTCCTGCAACGGAAACAGTGTAGACCTGAGAGGGCTTGATGGAAATTGGCCTAAGGAGGGGCAGGGAACAAAACTCTACTAGTTTGTAGCCCTGGATGACTACCCCGTTTCCAAATGTCTGCAAGGGTAAACAAACGTACACCTAAAATGTTTGTCCAAGTATTTTATCCATATTTTTACTAAGCTGGGATAAGTGAGGACACTTATATGATGTTGTTCAGTAAAGAGCCAAAAAGAAGATTTTCCATGAAGGGTAGCCATAGCAAAGCACGCTTACACTGTTGCTGTGTCAACTAGCACTTAAGCCAGAGCACCCTGTGGAAATTAACAGGAGAAAGGGTTACCTGTGACCTAATCCATTTAATATCCAGAGCCAGACAATAACATTTTACAACAAGCAGTTGGTTAACAAAATCAATAGTTGAGTGTAAACATTAGCAGCCACTGGATCCCTGCTTAAGAAATAGGACATTGTATACTTGCCTCCTGGAATGTTAAGCAAAGTGCATGAAAAACTCCTGGTCAGAGAAGAAAAAACATGACTGGGATTGCAAATAAACAGTGGCAAAGCCCTGCCTCCAAGTCACTTCTGCATGTAAAGAATAGATCACCCACAGACACACTCAGTGCCCATATAATGTACAGCCCTTTTTGGTACTGAAGACATCCGTCACACCAATGTACAAATGTACAAAATACTTACATCACAAATTTCTTGTATTAAGCCAGCATTAAAGTAGAAATAAAGGCAGAACTTTTTAATTCTAGGTAGAATAATGGGTCGAATTCCGTGCATTCTGTTATCCGATGGTGCCACTATTCATTTTGTGGTGCATTTTTTTTCGATTATATTTCTCGCATGATTCTCCCATCATTGATTAGAAATTTGTTCATTTGTTCATTTTTCAAAAAATTTCCAATATGCCCATTCACTGAAATTTGATGTCTACATGAAAATCGGCCTTTGCTACGGCCCACTAATGGTGCAAAATTCGAACAAACATTATTTCAGAATTCCACCCATGTATGGTCATCTTAAGGGAGGGTTAAAACCTATTAGGAACATTTCCCTTCACTCTTTGTCCCATAGCCACTGGAAGGGAGAGGAAATCCCTCCAAAAAGAGTGAATCTTTTGTTCTCACCAGGGTCACCAAAACTGTCTCAACTCTAGTCTAGATCAATAAATCCATAAGGAATATCTAGTCCTGTGTGAACTGGAACAAGGACGGGTAGTCAATACTGACTACAGGCCTGTCACAGAGGGAACATCATGTTTAGTTAATGAACTGGGAACTTGCACTGCTTGATTCACTAGAGAGCTGCCCAGGATTTCTATATTTGGCCAGACTTCAGCAGTCCCTGTAGATGACTGGGAAAATTTCCAGAAAAAACTGTTGCAAAGAGAACACCAGTATAAAACTAGGGAAAACGTGTGCCTGTTGGCTGACTAGAGAGACTTCAGGATTTAACATATCCAGCATGAATTAATTTTCTACTATCTGTTGATAGTAGAAAATCTCTAAATCGAACAGAGACCAGCAGAGCAGAAGGATACATGCCAACTCTCCTGTGACACTGGTAAAAAACAGCCATGATGATTACGGGCAGTGTTATCTTGTGCTGGTTAATGTTTGTTTTTTTTTTGTTTTTTTGCTGTCAGTATCCATTTCTCCTGGAGGCTGAAGTACAGCCATGACAGTGTAAAAAGTCATGTGTTCTTCAATTGATGAAAGATAAAATAAGTTTAATATTATCATATATTGGTGTTGCACAGATACTGATGAATGGAACAATATATGCTCGAATGTCTCCAGGACAGAAGTCAACAATAATAGATGAATTTCGGAAACTTGAGTAAGTATAATATTCTATAGCAGTGGTCTCAAAACTGCAGCCCAGGGGCCAAATGTGGCCCGTTGCTTGCTTCTATCCAGCCCTTGGGACACTATTCCTCCAACTGACATCAATATTGAGGCACCATTCCTCCCATTGATGCCATCAATGGGGCAATATTCATCCCACTGATACCATCGATAGGGCACTATTCATCCTACTAAGACCAATGATAAGGCACTATTCCTCCCATTGACACCATGAATGGGGCACTGCTCCTCCTACTAAGACCAATGATGGGGCAATTTTCCTCCCACTGACACCATCTATGGGGCACGGTTCCTCCCACCCTACTAAGACCAATGATGGAAAACTATTCCTCCCACTGACATCATCTATAGGGATTGTTTCCTCCTACCCTACTAAGTCCAATGATGGGGCACTATTACTCCCACTGACACCATCTATGGGGCATGGTTCCTCCTACTAAGACCAATGATGGGGCACTATTCCTCCCACTGACACCATCTACTCACACTGGCCACAGTCCTGCCCCCCTGAAGCCTAAAGGACAGTAAACTGGCCCTTTGTTTAAAAAGTTTGGAGATCCCTGTTCTATAGCATAAAAAGAATAAGAAGCTTCATATGTAAGAATATTTTTGTGATGCAGTAATGAGTCACCATATTCACCAGTTGTCCAGTAACTTAGAAGTCAAGTTCAGTAGGCGTCCCACTTAAATTCTCAAGGCTCAGCTAACTGCAAGCATGGCCAAAGAAACACACAAATTGATGGTCCTATACCACCAAATGCGCACAGGCGCAAAGGTCTGTGAATTTGGAGCTCCATGGAGAATGGACTTAGCATATCAAAGCAAAGTTTTAAGCCTCGTACACATGATCAGTCCATCCGATTAGAACGGTCTGAAGGACCGTTGTCATAGGTTAACCGATGAAGCTGGCTGATGGTCTGTCGTGCCTACACACCATCGGCTAAAAAAACAATCGTGTCAGAACGCGGTGACGTAAAACACAATGATGTGCTGAAAAAACGAAGTTCAATGCTTCCAAGCATGCGTGGATTTGATTCTGAGCATGCGTGGATTTTTAACCGATGGTTGTGCCTACTAACGATCGTTTTTTTCCCATCGGTTAGGAATCCATAGGTTAAATTTAAAGCAAGTTGGCTTTTTTTAACCTATGGTTAAATAACCTATGGAGCCTACACACGATCGGTTTGGACCGATGAAAAAAGTCCATCAGACCGTTGTCCTCTGGTTAACCTATCGTGTGTACGAGGCCTAGTACCAAATTACCATTGGCTGACAATATTGGGCCAGGCATTTAGATCTCTGTTGAGCCGAGCACATGTAAGGATGAGCGATATGTTCTAACCCATAGCAATCATAACTTTAGTTTACTAAACTATATTTCTGAAATAGGAATTTCACAGGATGCCCTAGGTATTTGCAATTGCACATTGATTTTCATGTTATCAAAAATGTTTATCTTAGTACACAAGCTATATGTGGAACAGTGCTATGTAAGCCTTCATGATGCCCTAGGCGCACAGGAAAAATGTCCACCTTTAAACAGGCTCTAATCCTTTTTTGCCAACCATATTATTGTGAAAATAAAAACAATGCTGTCTTTGAAGCCCATTCCCACCTCATGTGTTCGGTTGTGTTTGGCTGTGTTGCCCATGCAGACCCAATGCAATAACAAGTCAAAACACATTTCTAGTTCAATGGTGTGCATTTTGTAAAAGAGGAATACGCTGCAATGTGGTACAGTGCATCACAGCATGTTGCAATGCATTTGAAATGAAAAGTTATGTATTTTGGTTTCTGCTGTAAACAATGCAATGGTTAAAATAAGGATGTCAACTCAAGTGCATTTAATGTGCATCAATGTGAGCTGATGTGAATCCAACTTTTATAGGCATAGTTGCCAGATCATTGTTCTGCAGAACCTTTTATTTTGCTAACCTGGTTCTGCACGGAAATAAAACCCATTCACACCACGTGCATTGGACCGAATTACTCAGTATTGGCCCAATACAATAACAAACCCAAAAGAAAACACAACTTGTAGATCCTTTCTGTGGCTGCCCTTTTTTACCATGCTATGTTTAGCATAGTATCACAAATATTTTTTTGTTGGTAAATATGCTCCTCATGTTGATTCTGATCATGTGATAGGATTTTTTTTTCCACCTAGTTATTATGTGGGAATGTGTGGTGATGGAGCCAATGACTGCGCAGTAAGTAGCCTTTTTTGGTTTATTTTTGTACATATCTACACCTAACATATATAGGATGCCATTAGTACAGCATGTGTTTCAAATGTACTTAAAGTACATCTAAACACTAAATGGATGACATTTAGTTTACAAAAATTCTGTGTATAATAAACAATTAACTTTTCTTAAATTCTTTTTCATAAGTTTTCACCTTTTTAAATCCCTTTTTACATGTCAGTGCTATTGATCTGTCGCCTCTTTTCAACATTTCTTGTCTACACTGACTCACTACAGCATCAGCTGCACATCATTGCTTTGGACTGGCTACCTGATAGTGTCAATGATGGACCAGTCATGCCCAATGTGTGTTGGCTCAGCCAGTCGTGGATTGCACAGGGGGACATGTAACAGACTGAAAACACAGAAGCTCAATTGGGAGACAATTGTAATTTTTATAACAGGAAGTACCAGAACAAGGGCTTTGAAAGAAGGACCACCAAGAAATATTTTAATTAATATTGGAGATTTAAAATGATTGAAAACTATAAACTTTTGACATTTGCTCTTATGAAATGTTAGGGGCAGATCCACAAAGATCTGCCCCGGCGCACCGTATCTGAGATACGCTACGCCGCAGTACCTTACTGCAGTTTGGTTCGAATCCATAAAGATTTTGCGCCGTAAGTTACGGCGGCGTAGTCTATCTCTCGCGGCGTAACGGCGCGTAATTAAAATCGGCGAGTAGGGGGCGTGTTTCATTTAAATGAAGCGCGTCCCCGCGCCAAACGAACTGCGCATGCTCCGTTCCTAAATTTCCCGCCGTGCATTGCGCTAACTGACGTCGCAAGGACGTCATTGTTTTGACGTGGACGTAAATTACGTCCATCCCGATTCACGGACGACTTACGCAAACGAAAAAAAAAATTCAAAATAAAAGCGGGAACGACGGCCATACTTAACATAGCAGGTTTAACTATACGCCACCAAATAGCAGCTTTAACTATACGCCGAAAAAAGCCGAACGGAAATGACGTAAAAGAATGCGACGCCTGCTAGTACGTTCGTGGATCGTCAGAAATAGCTAATTTGCATACTCGACGCGGAAAACGACGTGAACGCCACCCAGCGGACGCCGAAAAATTGCATCTTAGATCTAACCCAGATGCCGTTGTATCTTGTTTTGAGGACTCAAAACAAAGATACGACGCGGGAAATTTGAAAGTATGCCGGCGTATCAGTAGATACGCCGGCGTACTCGCTTTGTGGATCTGCCCCTTAATGTTTATGGTATACATAGATACTAGAATGCATTGTCCATTAATTTTTCTAACTTCAGTAGGAAGATCCACTTTATACAATATACCTCTTGGGCAAGGAAATCCTGGGGAAACTTACTAAGTAACTATAGGGCATGGGAGCAATGGATGACATGTTGGTGCGGTTCTGTAAGATAAAAAGTCCTGAGAATATGCAAGGAGGAGACATGAGTATAATGAAGCCTCCAGACCAAAAGC
Organism: Rana temporaria; assembly: GCF_905171775.1. Taxonomy (NCBI): domain Eukaryota; kingdom Metazoa; phylum Chordata; class Amphibia; order Anura; family Ranidae; genus Rana; species Rana temporaria. Next base: position 187,511,122 of record NC_053492.1, read on the forward strand.
CACAGATCATATTAAGGTGGGACCAGAGACACCCTACTTCTCTTTTAAAAGACTTAAAGCGGCGTTCCAACCACAATTAGCATTTTTTAAATGTATGTCCTTTCATCCTGCGTTTTTATAATATAAATCCGGTCACTTACTATTTTACAATCCGCCGCCGATCCGCATAGATATTCAAAAAAAATAGTTTATAAAACTATGTCTACACTGTTGTCATTTTGCTTGTGGGCATTGTGAAGCCTACAAGCACTTACTTCCTGGAAGTCTTGGATGGGGAGTGATAATTGGACAGCGCACTGCATCCTGGGAAATGATGGACACACATTTCCCAGGAGCATTAGAGGGAGATGATGTCAGAATCCTAGGTGGTTTCAAAGGCAGATTTTGTGGGACCGCATAGCAACAGGCATTTCCAATGAGCACAATAATGAAAAAAATTTTTTGGGATGGAAACTCCACTTTAAGCCCTGTACACACGATCGGTTTGTCCGATGAAAACAGACTGATGAACTGTTTTCATGGGACAAACCGATAGTGTGTGGGCCCCAACGGTTTGTTTTCCATCTGTGAAAAAAAATAGAACAGGTTTTAAATTTTTCCTATGGATAAAAAAACTATAGAAAAAAAAAAAAAAAAACGTGTGGAAGTCCATCGGTCAAAAATCCACGCATGCTCAGAATCAAGTCAACGCATGCTCGGAAGCACTGAACTTCATTTTTCTCAGCACGTCGTAGTGTTTTACGTCACTGTGTTTTGGCACAGTTGGATTTTTGACTGATGGTGTGAGGGCAAGACTGAAGAAAGTCAGCTTCTTCGGATATCCGACAAAAAAATCCATCGGATTAGATTCCATCAGATATCTGATCGTGTGTACGAGGCTTAAGAAAGAATTACCAGGTTTGTAATTGGGTATTTTTCAGCAGAATGTCTATATATCAGGCTAGATTGTAAACATAAGCAGTGGTTGTATATACCTTTAAAACATTTTTTTTTTAACAGGCTTTGAAAATGGCTAATGCAGGGATATCTTTATCTGAAGAAGAAGCATCTGTAGCTGCACCTTTCAACTCTCAAGTTACCAATATTAGCTGTGTTCCAGAATTACTGAAGTAAGTAATGATTTCTCTCAAAGATCAATAAAAGAGGAACATTTACAATGAATATATTACAACAGCATTTAAGAATAACAAAAACTAAATAATAGTCACCATTTATATAATAAGATTTTAATTAATAAGTTAAAGAATATATATATATAACCAAAAGTATTGTGACACCTGCCTTTACACACACATAAACTTTAAACATACCCCAGTCTTAGTTTGTAGGGTTCAATATTGAGTTGGCCCACTATTTGCAGCTATAACAGCTTTAACTCTTCTGGGAAGACTGTCCACAAGTTGATTTGGGTGATGTGGGTGAGACAGCCTGGCTTGCAGTCTCCGCTCTAATTCATTCCAAAGGTGTTCTATCAGGTTGAGGTCAGGACTCTGTGCAGGCCAGTTAAGTTCCTCCAACCCAAACTCCCTCATTCATGTCTGTATGGACCTTGCTTTGTGTACTGTTGTGCAGTCATGTTGGAACAGGAAGGGGCCATTCCCAAACTGTTCCCACAAAGTTGGGAGCATGAATTTGTCCAAAATGTCTTGGTATGCTGACGCCTTAAATGAGGGGCAGAGCAGAGAGCTGGTGGTTGGCAGTCACTGGCTCTCTGCTCACTGAAATCAGTGGTCTTGATCACTTAGTTTTCTGTGTAAAGGTGGTGGGGGACAGATGCAGCATTGTATCAATGCTGCATCCACTTAAAGGAGTTGTAAAGAAAAAAAAATTCACCTTAATACAATTTATGCATTAAGGTGAAAAAACATCGGATGCTGCCGCCCCCCCCCCCCCCGAGTCCCCGTTATACTTACCTGACCCCTCGAATGTCCCGCGCAGTCCCAAGATCCTCTTTGACGCTCAGCCTGGCCACTGATTGGCTAGAGCGGATGGATTGAGAGCAGCGCAGCCATTGGCTGGCACTGCTGTCAATCACATCCAGTGACGCAGCGCGCCGAGGGGTGGGGCCAAGTGATACAGTGAGCGGCTATGGCCGCTCGCTGTAAAACGAGAGTGCGCCCCGCAATTACTCACCACCATGCGAGCTCTCGCATGACTGTGGTCAGTAATTGCGGGGAGGACAGAGACAGCCGCCGAGGGACCCCAGAAGATGCGGATCGGGGCCACTTTGTGCAAAGCAAACTGCACAGTGGAGGTAAGTATCACATGTTTGTTATTTTAAAGCAAAAAAAAAATCCTTTACTAACCCTTTAAGTGATTATAAATATTAGTTTTTTTTTTCAAATCCCAAACTTCTGTGTTATCTGTTTATTTAGTGATTTGTAGAATTTAGTTGGGTTGCAGCCTCTATCTGTTTTTTTTTGCTGTCAGTGCCCCCTATTTTTGAACTTTTTGTGTAGTCACGAGGACAGGAAGTTAGAAAAAAATATTTCCAATTGCAACACAGGTACTAACAAAAAAAATAACAACGAAAGAAAATTACCAACTTCTAACTCTTTCAACTCTATCCATAAACGGAAAAAAAAATTGGCTGTAGTTAGGCTTTAATAAAAACAAAAAAAAAACACAGCAAGCTACCAAATTCACCTTTGATCACAAAAGAAAAGGCGATCAGCCAATCACAATAATTTTGTCACTGAGGCCCCGTACACACGACTGAGTTTCTCGGCAGAATTCAGCCAGAAACTCGATCAGAGCCGTAGACTTTTCGCCGAGGAAACCGACGAGGATCTCGTCGGGCCAAATAGAGAACATGTTCTCTCTTTCCTCGTAAGTCAATGGGAAAAGTTGGCTCGGCGAGATCCTCGGCGGCTTCACAAGGAACGATGTGTTTTGCCCGTCGAGTTTCTCGGACGTGTCGGGGCCTAAGAGCTTTCTAGAAGTGTTCATATACATTTTCCTTTCCTGCCCCCAGAAATGTAAATGTACATGTCTGGGCAATTCAGACTTGCAGGTTTATGTTAGAATTTCTTCCACAGTTAAGTTATAGCCATATATCTACCTCCCCATTCGGGTGAATTTACAATATTGATGTCTGTATGGTCTGCCAACTCGATGTAACTGACCAGAAAACACACATGACCCTTTATTGGGAATGCAGCGCACCACAACAATAAATGGCTCCACACTGCACTTTGGTACAGGTGTTGGCATTTTTTGTAGTAGCGTATGGAAAAACACATATTTTACCATGTGTTGCTAATGCATAGATTTCAATGGGCCCTCAATGTCTGTGGCAGATTTATTGAAGAAAACAGATGATTTTATTGGTCCAAGATCCAAGTAAGATCCAAGTAATGGTTTCACGAACAATGATATCAGTCAACAATACAATGGCAAATTATAAGTTACCAGGTGTCGGCACATCTCAAATTTCTGCACATATATTTGTTTACCGTGTATTTGTTTTCACTTTGAAAAAGATTTAGAAAGAGAGTCAGTCACAAAGGATGGTAAATTCAATAGGGTGAGAAATAAACAAGCCTGGGCAAACCTTCATTCTGAGGTAGCTATTTAATGATTGCATTCTGATTTGTATTATATTACAGCGGAGACTCTAATATACATTTGTTAATTGCTAAAGAAGGGCCTGGAAAATGTGACTAGGAAAAAAGTGCACCTGTGCCCATGCTTTTGACATTGAGGCCTAGTTTATGCTTGCGGTGATGGGGGTGGTAAAACCATGTGGTTAGACCACATGTTTATTGTCCCCAATGCCTCTCCCATAAAGGGGTTGCAAAGTCAGAAGTTTTTTTTATCTTAATGTGTTAAGATAAAAAGCCTTCTGTGTGTAGCAGCCACCCTAATACTTACCTGAGCCATATCAAGCTGCTTGCTGTGCGGGCACTCAACAGGAGGGAAGGACCAGGAGTTCAGAATAGGGACCCCAAAAGTGGAGGATCTGGGCTGCTCGGTGCAAATCCACTGCAAAAGAGCAGGGAAGTATAAGGCCCCTTTCACATGGGGTGGATCCGTTAGACAGACTCCGCTTTCTCAGAGGGGATCGATCTGCTAATCCCCGCTGAGCAGACGGATGACAGGTGCGTCTCCGCTCACTCGCTGAGATGGACCTGTCAGAGTGCTACTCTGCTCTATGGGGAGATAGGATAAAAATGGACTGTCTGTCCATTTTCCTCTGATCCCATGCGATCCGCCCAATGGATTGAAAATATGACCACTATCTGTCTGGATTTGGCGGACAGGATCGGATCAGATAGCAGCGGGTGTCCCCACTGATATCCACTGCCCCATAGGAGTGACACAAGGGTCTGATCAGGTCTGCCTAAAAAAATCGACAGGAGGACCTGATTGGACAGCCCATGTGAAAGGGCCCTAACATGTTTTTTATTTTTATAGAAAAAAATAACGAGACTTTACAATCACTTTAATCACTTACAAACCTGTGCAGCAGTGTTGATCCTTCTTTCTCAGGAACCAGCGGCTCAGCAGGTCAACCAAGGATAGAGTGTAATAAACATACATAGAAAATGGCTTTCACAGGGAACCACAGTTGACCTGACTAACCCTAGAATATGGAAATAGTAATAGAAAAACTTTATACACACAGGACTTTTTGGAAGCACCTGCTTGTGACATCATCAAGAAGCCCACCGGTTCTTCAGGGTTTAGCTGCCCAGCCTCCCAATGATGCAGTGCTGGCACTTCCCCCCCTCCTCCTTTCTGAATGAAGAGCTATGCCTCTGGTATATGTGATGTGCATATTCCAGAATTGCCCATCATGCTATTTTCCTGACTTCAGTATAATGTACTAAACCCAGAATGTAGACCAGGACTTCTACATTTTCTCTAACTTTACCAATCTACATACTCGTTCCACATCAGCCAGTACTGAAATATGCCCACATTTGTCCAACGGTATTATATATAACTCTCTTTTACAGGGAAGGACGGGCAGCACTTGTAACTTCATTCTGTATGTTTAAATACATGGCTATGTTTGGGTTATTTGAATATACCAACACACTACTGCTCTATTGGGTAAGATTATTATTTTTACTTTAAGAATTAGAGATGATTTTAGATCAAAAAAACTTAATTACAACCACATTTTGTTTTAGTTTTGAATAGGAAAGAAGAGTTACAAACTATAATAAAAATGTTTTTCTGTTATCCCGTTGGGGAGATTTTTCATTACTTCCTGTCTCTCTGGGTCTAGTCCAAGAATTAATTTAATTTGTCACTGGAACAGGAAGGTACAGACAGCAATAACCACAATGTCATAAGTTAACCCAATAAAGACGTTGAAAGAAATGAAAACTTGATAGAGGTTCTAACCCTTCAGTGCTCTATCTAAAATGAAATAGCATGTTTTAACTGGAGGTGGGTTTTAAAAGGAGCTAACCTTTTATTCTATGGCTTTTAAGACACCAGTGGCGGAATTTTCATGGTCGCAACAGTCGCAGTTGCCCTGTCAGGCCGGGGGGCCCTCACCTCAGAGGCGGCTCTCTAATTAGGAATGTCCCCCCGATTGGTGTCCCCAGGGCTATCTCTAACGCGGGACAAAAGCCTGCGCTGCAGTGGCCGCAACTAGTTTTTCCTGGCCAGGGGCAGAACTGACTGACCACTTTCACTGTCCGAAGGCATCATGGTCAGTGGACGGCTGCACGTACTCCCCTCACCTGGCTCCCCCCCTCCTTCAGCCGCGCTCTGCAAGTCTCCTGCCATGTGCAGAGCGTGTATAATGGCTGCAGCGGTTGTGCCTTCTCTGCTCTCTCCTCCGATGGACGGACGGTCGCAGAGCTGGCGCCTGACAGTCATCGAGGAGCCAGTCTGCCACAGCCTACAGGTACTGTCTAATGGTCCTGCCCGACACTGACAGCATCCTGTAGTATAGCAATGCCACCTCCCGAGCAACCCACACATACAGCCCTGGTATTATGCCATCCTCCGGCATATGATGTCATTTACTGACCCCCTGCCATAATCCTTCTCCTCATCATCCCTTGTTCCTGGCATACCACCACCCTACTTCCTGTCATCATACTTCCCACTGTCAGCTCCTTCCTCCTGCCCCCTGTCATCTTCATCCCCCCTGCACCGCTAGGTCCTTCCACCCGCTTCCTGTCATCTTCATCCCCCTCTGCACCCCCAGCTCCTTCCACCCGCCCCCTGTCATCTTCATCCCCCCTGCACCGCCAGCTCCTTCCACCCGCCCCCTGTCACCCCCCCTGCACCGCCAGCTCCTTCCACCCGCTTCCTGTCATCTTCATCCCCCCTGCACCACCAGCTCCTTCCACCCGCCCCCTGTCATCTTTATCCCCCCTGCACCGTCAGCTCCTTCCACCCGCCCCCTGTCATCCCCCCTGCACTGCCAGCTCCTTCCACCCACTTCCTGTCATCTTCATCCCCCCTGCACCGCCAGCTCCTTCCACCCGCCCCCTGTCATCTTCATCCCCCCTGCACCGCCAGCTCCTTCCACCCGCCCCCTGTCATCTTCATCCCCCTGCACCGCTCTGCCAGCGTCCTACTACCCCACCCCGTCATCTTCATCCCCCACTACCAGCTTCCTACCGCCACCCCCCCACCATCATCATCCCATCTGTACCCCATTGTCAGTTTCTTACCATCCCACCCCCTGTAATCTTCATCCCCCTGTACTCCTCTGCCAGTTTTCTACCACCTTACCCACTATCATCATCATCCCTATACCTCCCACCTCTGACATCCTACCACCCTGCCTCCTGTCATCAACATCCCCCTGTAGCCCACCTCTATCATCCAACCACCCTACCCCCATCATTATCATCTCCCTGTACCCCACTGACAGCTTCCTACCACCCCACCCGCTTTTGTCATCATCATCCCCCTTTGCTGACATCCACTCCGCCCATTGTCATCAACATCCCTATCATTCCTCTCTACCCCACCTCTGGCCTCCTACCACTCCACCCCTGTCATCATCATCCCCCTGTACCCCTTATCTGGCATCCTACCACCCTGCCTCCTGTCATTATCATCCTCATCCCTCCTGTACCCCACCTCTAGTATCCTATCACCCTACTCCCTATCATTATAGGGGAGATATGATCTCAGCCTCTCACCCCAATGCTGCCACATCACCCCAAACTGCAGCCTGTCATCCAACCAACTTTAACCCAACATTTGCATCACACACACCACAATACTACCCTGTCATCCAGTGAGCGGTAATGATGTGCTGTAACCTCTAGCAACAAATCAGTGAGTGATAATGATAAGCAGTAACCCATAGCAACCAATCAGTGAGCTGTAATAATGTGCAGTAACCTCTTGCAACCAATCAGTGAGGCGGTAATGACGTATAGTAACCTCTATCAACCAATGGGTAAACTGTACTTGAGGGGGGTGGCAGCGGTGGTACTTGAGGGGGGTTGGCAGTGGTGGTGCCATCCTCTCCCACCACCCGTGCCTCTTACTGATCCCATCCCCCCACCACTGATCTCATCCCTATCCCCCTATTACTCTTCTACAACAGAGGTGATGGGGGCGATAGGGATGAGATCAGTGGTGGAGGGATGGGATCAGTAAAAGGCACAGGTGGTGGTGGGAGAGTATAGCACCATCACTGCCGCTGCAGTCACCCCCCCCCCCCCTTTTACTTTGATGTACAGTGTAGAAAAATTAAGTATCAAAATCAGGCTTTTCGGGGGGGGGGGGGGGGTGCCTTCATGATATCTTGCACCAGGGCCCTAAAGTCTCTAGTTACGCCACTGTAAGACACTATGATATTTCTGCAATGCATTAAGGTGAAAAACATGTACCTTTACAACCCCTTTAAAGGGTCTATATGAACTTGAGTATACACAGCCTTACCCCGGTACACTTTAGGTAGAACCCCATAATTTTGATAGAAAGAAAGAAAATTCAAACTGTGGGGGTGCCTAAAAAAAATATAATATTTTGTATAAAAAGGGATTAGGCAGTACTGCACTTGACATGGTAATTTAAGAAATTTGCAAGGGGTAAGATTAGAGAGTTAAGACACAGTTAGCTGAAGAAGGCGATCACTTATTTTACTTTTTATATTTCAGCAGCGAAACATTTTTGGAAACAATCAGTGGCTCATTCATGACTTTGCCATTGTGTTTGCAATATTTTTAACAAGTAAGTAAAAATGTTTTAAACTAAGATTTTAATGGTTTAATTACAGTATCCAATGCTTTACAGTAAAAAAATAAAAATAAAAAAATAAAATGTATTATTTATTTAGTTTGAACTTGAAATATACAGTACGGTTCCCACAAGAAAACAACACTCAAGCTTCAAATCACAGAAGTGGCAGTCACGCTCAGTTTAGTCACTTTGAATGCAGGAATTCCTGAGGTGTATAAAATACTAGGGCATTATTGCACTTCTCTCCCACTTTGTTTTCTAACTTTATTGATATACTGAGTAAAAGGCATGAGGATGAGAAGTTAAAAAAATTCTTATTCACTGGGTTAGTCTATTTTTTTTCTATGAATGCCCATGTTGTCCACACACACTGCAAAGCAAATGTAGTTCCAAATGGCTACTTAAAGTAGAACTATAGGCAAAACTTGTTTTTTTCCATTTAGGGTAACGCAAGGGAGTGTCCCATTAGAGAGTTTTACCTTCCTGTCCCATAGCCAAAACAGGAAGTGAGAGGAAATCCCTGCAAATTAAGGGAATCTCTTGGGGAACCCCTGCTCACCAGAACTACTGTTCCCATTGGAAGATTTCCCCTCAATGACTTTTCTGGGGACAAGCAACATTTTTTTTTTACTTTCACTTTCAATGATAATGGAAAACAGGACAAATAGAGAGGGGAAATCTCCTCACTGGGGGCACAGACATCAATAAAACCGGACACTGCCTCACTCTAACCAAAACTAAAAAAAAAGTTTTGCTTTTAGTTATACCTTAATCCAGTGTTTCCCAACTCCAGTCCTCAAGGCACACCAACAGGTCATGTTTTCAGGATTTCCCTCAGATGAAACGGCTGTGGTAATTACTAAGGCAGTGAAACTGATCAAATCACCTGTGCAAAATAATGGAAAGCCTGAAAACATGACCTGTTGGTGTGCCTTGAGGACTGGAGTTGGGAAACACTGCCTTAATCTACCAATATATTATTTGGACTCTAGGAGAAAACTGCAACACCTGAATTAATCCTAAGCAAACATACAAGCCCAATACACATTGAGTCCCATTGGGCCTTTTACCCAGGACCTCAGTGCCTTGAGTCAATTGCTTAGGCAAGTGAAACAAGTTACTCATGCAAGTTTAAAACTGAAATGTTGTATTTTTTTTGGGGGGGGGATTGTACGAAAAAAAAAGATATATGTAATGGTGTGTTCTGGCAAAGTCTGAAAAGTTGCTCTGCTTTCTCGCCCTCTGTTGCTCTCTCTGACCTTCACATAACTTGGATTACGATTCTATCACAATACAAAGCATTCTTGTGAATGGGCGATGAAGATTCTGTTATTCAACTGCGTCAGGTTTCATGAATGGTGTGTTTGGGGGGAATGTCACTGCTGTTAATGATTGACTGTTTGCAGTGACAGCTTCCCCATGGGGTACACATAACTAATGCCTTTGGTGCCGTGCTCCAAAAAAGTACTACATTTAGCAATTTTTGTGCAGTTGAAATCTCTCTATGTCTCTTGTCCAGGGATGGGAGAAGAGGAACACATTGTCCAGGGAACACAGCAATGACTGTCAGAAAACAAACTGGAATCATGTTACTTTAGGACAGATAAGCGATCTGCATGCAGTTTCTAGTCAGGTCTATTGGGCTACAAATCGCACCACACTAAACTTGTACAGGACCCTTTTTAAAATCACACTACATATATTTGAACGGCTTACATAGAAACACATGTTATTTCACTTGCAATTCCATGCCTTCTGGAATGCATTGGAAATCACATCAGTGTGAACCAAGGCTTAAAGTGGTTGTAAAGTCAAAACATTTTTTTAAATCTAAATGCATTCATGCATTAAGATAAAAAGCCTTCTGTGTGCAGCAGCCCCCCTTAGCCCCCCTAATACTTACCTGACATCCCTCTCTGTACAGCAATGTCCATGAATGTCTCAGCCGTCTGAGATTCTTCCTCCTGATTGACTGAGGCACAGCAGTGGCTCTGTTGGCTACCACTGCTGTCAATCAAAGTTAGCAAGCCAATCAGAGGAGAGAGGGGGTGGGGCAGGTCAGGCTCCGTGTCTGAATGAACACAGGGATCTGTGACTCGGCTTGGGTGCCCCCACAGCAAGCTACTTGCTGTGGGGGCACCGAACAGGAGGAAGGGGCCAGAATCACAGAAGAGGAACCCAAGAAGAGGAGGATCCGGTCTGCTCTGTGCAAATCTAAAACAGCTAAGTATAATATGTTTTATATTTTTATAGGAAAAAAAATTAGACTTTACATTCACTTTAAGGAAATCTAGAAAACATATCTATTGGGGGTAGTTGAGAAACACCACCATGCTGTCTGGTTTAAAACACTGTTTACAAATTAACCAACTTGAAATAAATATTATAAACATTCACTGATTTGGATGCTTTTTAGATTTCAGCAATTCTATAAATATTAATTTGGTAAGTCAATGTCAGAGATTTGTCTTTTAAACATACACTATGGTATTTTTTCAGTGAGTGCTACCACTGCATACCCGAAACTGGCAAAGTATAGACCACCAGGACAGATGCTATCTCCATCTATGGTCTTTTCAGTACTCTTCAATGTACTCTATGGCATAGCTTCAGAGACTTATGCATTTCTTATGGTTCAGCAGCAACCATGGTACAGCAGAGATGATATCTACAGGTAAATATGTCATAACATGTTTATGTTGTGCTGTGTAAACTGTTAACACTATATAAATCCTGTATTATAATAATAATAATAATAATAATAATCTTAGATTCTACTTTGTAAAGCTTTCTAAACTCTGGGGATACAACTAAATACGCAGCTTAAAATTCAGGTTCACTTTTTGTAAACTTGTACTGTACTTGCCCATCCTCATAAGTATAGCATGCTGTGTCATATACTCAACCTTATTTCTGAGACTTATCAGATGCATCAGAGGGCTCAGAGACGGTTAAAGGGATTGTAAAGGTAAACATTTTTTTCCCTAAATAGCTTCCTTTACCCTAGTGCAGTCCTCCTTCACTTACCCAGGGCCGGTGCAAGGATTTTTGCCAACTCAGGCGAAGGTGCATTTTGCCGCCCCCCCCCCCCCCCCCTCCGACACGCACACCATACACCAGCACCCATAAATGCAGTAATATCAGCACCTATAAAAGTGGCCTTACCAGCACCCATAAATGTAGTAACATCAGCACCCATAAATGCAGTAACATCAGCACCCATAAAAGCAGCCTTACCAGCACCCATAAATGCAGCCTTACCAGCACCCATGCTTTTAACTTCTGATGGTGGCGGAGAAAGGGTTTAAAAAAACACCCGCAAAGCGCTGCTTTGATTTTAATGGGCAAGGGGCGCTTTAGGATTTTTTTATGTCCTGCCAGTGCACCGCCCAAGTGCTTTCACACTGGAGTGAATGGATCCACTCTTTCAGGGCGCTTTGCAGGAGCTATTTTTAGCGTTATAACGCCTGCAAAGTGCCACAGTGTGAAAGGGGTCTTAGGCTACTTTCACACTGAGGAGTTTTGCAGGTGCTGCAGTGCTACAAAATAGCGCCTGCAAAGTGCCCTGAAAGAGCCTCTTTTCTCACTCCAATGCGAAAGCCCGCAAGCTTTCACACTGGAGCAGTGCGCTGGCAGGACTCTCAAAAAAGTCCTAGTAGCCGCATCTTTGAGGCGCTGTAGGAACGGTGTACACACTGCTTCTAAAGCGCACCCTGCCCATTGAAATCAATGGGCAGCGCCACTGAACTTTAACCCTTTTGGGCCTCTAGCAGTGTGCTGGCAGGACGCTCCAAAAAGTCTTTAGGGAAAACATTTTTACCTTTACAACCCCTTTAAGGCTGCAGATTAGATAATGATTCTGCAGGAGAAAGCTTGGAAGCACGCTTACACCTTCTACATCATCTATTAAGGTTGTAGTTTAACCAAAGAAATCCTGCATAACTTTGGCGAAATCCTCCTGGGATAGAACCAAGGAAGGTGCCACACATGACAGAGCTAAGAAAGATCCAGTAAAGTGTAGGAACTCAAGCAGAGAAAAACATTCCTGGCTGTCAGTGGGTGCATTGCAGACAAAACCGGAACTGTTAGTACATCATGTGATGGAAGGACCCACTACAGCTGGACTTCCCCTGTATGCCCATGTGTATCCAGGATCTGACAGTTTTGCAAATGCTTTTTTTGTCCAACTAACAGACTTTTGTGGTTTTTCATATGTACCTCATGTAGGAGCAAAACTGCATAAAGTGCCATTAATTTAATTAACCACGGGGATAGCGGTTGTTTTAAAGTGGTGACTGCAGGCACCAGCTGGCACTAGCACTGGAACCACTGGCTCTTGGTTACAGCCAAGGTCCAGCGCTAAACCCAGGAGCTGAAATGATCAGCTCCTGGGCTTCCAAAGATTCCACAGACTGCTTTATACAAAATGTTCATGCTGTCTTTACATCAAGAGTGTAGTGACATCACTTCACTAGTGACATCAGGGCACTTCTGGTCAGTATCAAGGCTCAGACAGAGCTGTTGCAGCTTTGTCCAGTGTCTATCTACAGCAACATATCACCGATATACAGTAGTTATCTAATGCTGGCTGATTGCAGTTGATCACTAAAAGCAATTTGATGAGAAACGGACCCTCCATAAATAACAAAAACATAAAAAAGATGTAAAATAAATAAATAAACATACCCCTTGAAATGTTCCACATTTTGTCATGTTACAACCAAAAACGTAAATGTATTTTATTGGGATTTTATGTGATAGACCAACACAAAGTAGCACATAATTGTGAAGTGAAAGAAAAACAATAAATGGTTTTCAACATTTTTAACAAATAAATATCAGAAAAGTGTGGTGTGCATTTGTATTCAGCCCCCTGAGTCAATCCTTTGTTAGAACCACCTTTCACTGCAATTACAGCCTTAAAGTCTTTTTGGCTTTGTCTCTGCCAACTTTGCACATCTAGGGAGTGAAATTTTTGTCCATTCTTCCTTGCAAAATTGCTCAAGATCTGTCAATTTGGATGGAGAACGCCTGTGAACAGCAATTTTCAAGTCTTGCCACAGATTCTCAAATGGATTTAGGTCTGGACTTTGACTGGGCCATTCTAACACATGAATATGCTTTGATCTAAACCATTCCAATGTAGCTAAGACTGTATCTTTAGGGTCGATGTTGTGCTGGAAGGCGAACCTCCGTCCCAGTCTCAAGTGTTTTTCAGACTCCAACAGGTTTTCTTCTAAGATTGCCCTGTATTTGACTCCATCCATATCCCATCAATTCTGATCAGCTTCCCTGTCCCTGCTGAAGCAAAGAACTGCCACAGCATGATGCTGCCACCACCATGTTTCAGGGTGGGGATGGTGTGTTCAGGGTGATGTGTAGTGGTAGATTCTCCTACCTGAGCTGTGGATCTTCTCCAGAGTTACCATGGGCCTCTTGGCTGCTTCTCTGATTAATGCTCTCCTTGCCTGGCCTGTCAGTTTAGGTGGACGGCCATGTCTTGGTAGGTTTGCAGTTGTGCCATACTCTTTCAATTTTTGGATGATGGATTGAAGAGTGCTCAGTGAGATGTTCAACACTTGGGATCTTTTTTTCCATATATTGGGATATTTTGCAAAGAAGAATAGGCAAAAGTGTAAAGCTGGTAGAGACATTCCCAAAAAGACTTGCAGCTTTAATTGCAGTGAAAGGTGGTTCTACAAAGTGTTGATTCGGGAGGCTGAATACAAATGCATGCCACACTTTTCAGATACTTTTTTTTTTTTTTTCCTTTCACTTTACAATTATGTGCCACTTTGTGTTGGTCTATCACATAAAATCCCCCAAAACTACTGTACATTTAAGTTTTTGGTTGTAACATGAATACATTTGGAAAATTTCAAGGGGTATAAATACTTTTTCAAGGCACTGTATATACAGAATGTTATAAACAATTAAACATATCCCCAGATTAATGCCAAGGGTGCAACAATGACATTGGGTGACATTTACATTTACTGCACAGGCATCAAATGCTGGTGAGTGCAATGTTATTTTAATTTTTTGCAATCCACACTTTATGGAAAACATTTTTCTCCCCGTGTGCATTGCAATGTAATGTCAATGTAATGTCAAAAACTTTCCTAGAATTTGGGCTTAGAACATTAGCCTTTGAACATTTCCATTTTATATGTTACATAAGTCACACTAATGTGATATTTTAATCAGAATACTTTATTGATTATGGTTTGAGGTAAATATATAGATGTGCATAAATTACATAAATTACGTAAAAATTTTTATTCCACAGGGAAATAAAAATATATGTATCCAATGTTTTTGCCAAATAAAAGCCATACCTTTTCCAAAGATGTATAATAAATTAGGGTAGACTACAAAACCTAAAGGATATGGTTTATGCAACTCCCGAAATCGCAGATAGTTTCAAAAATTATTATGAGGAATTATACACAATAAAACACCTAGGAATGCAGGAAGGGGAAAGGGAGGAAGAGACTAGAGACTTTCTTGAAAAGGCAGGACTTCCTAGATTGGAGGAGACGGAGAGTCTGGATATGGATCGCCCCATAACCGAGGCAGAAATTAAAATAGCACTAAATACCACTACAGGCGGAAAAAGCCCGGGCCCCGACGGGTTCTCAACCATGTACTATAAGAGATTTAGCAATATACTGATTCCAAGGTTGTGCAAATACTTCAATGGGTTAGGCTCCGAATTCGAAGCCAGCAGAGAAGCAACAGCGGCCGTGATCACGTTAATTTTGAAAGAAGGGAAAGACAGCACTCTCTGTTCCGGATACAGGCCTATCTCGCTGTTAAATTCAGACATTAAGTTGTTTGCCAAAATCCTTGCAGGACGCCTGAAGGGGGTTATGCACTCTTTGGTGCACCCCGACCAGGTAGGATTTATATCCAACAGAGAAGGCAAAGACAATAGCCTAAGGGCAATTCTCCTGCTTCAGACCATTAGACAGAATAAATCCCCCGGCCTACTCCTGTCAGTGGATGCTGAGAAAGCTTTTGACAGGGTAGACTGGGGGCTTATGACGGAGACCCTCACTGCCATGGGAATAGGATATAGGATGTCCCGTTGGATTAAAACACTGTACCTCCATCCTACCGCAAAAATTAAAACAAACGG
This sequence comes from Rana temporaria, assembly GCF_905171775.1. Classification (NCBI taxonomy): domain Eukaryota; kingdom Metazoa; phylum Chordata; class Amphibia; order Anura; family Ranidae; genus Rana; species Rana temporaria. Next base: position 187,526,435 of record NC_053492.1, read on the forward strand.
AACGCTATCGGAATCATTCGAAATGAAAAATGGAACAAGGCAGGGGTGCCCCCTGTCACCCCTTCTCTTCATACTATCATTGGAGCCATTGCTGGCTACTATCCGTAAGGATCCTGATATTAGGGGAGTAGGAGTAGACGGGGAGGAACATAAATTATCGGCCTTTGCCGATGATATATTATTTTATGTAACCAACCCGGCCAATTCCATTTCAAAGCTCACTAAAGTATTGAAACAATACGGGAATATTTCTAACTTTAAAATAAATATAAACAAATCAGAAATTTTGAATATTAATTTAAATAAAAGTGAGGTAGGACTAGTAAAAGAAGTCTGTGCCTTTCCCTGGACTAAAGAACTAAAGTACCTAGGTATTAAACTTGCCAATACAGTACAGAAGATGTATAAAATAAACTATGTTCCCTTACTAAATGAGATTAAGAACGAATTAAAAAACACGGCAAATAAACCCATATCATGGATCGGACGTATAAATATGCTGAAGATGGTCGTAGTCCCAAAGATTCTTTATAAATTTTTATTGGTACCAATCGCCCTTCCACAGCAATTTCTGAGCATCCTGAATACCTTGCTATTAAACTATGTATGGAAAAACAAGAAGCATAGGATCTCTCTCTCCACTCTAAAACAGGGAAAGCGGCATGGCGGGTTGGGTGTTCCGGACATCAAAAGTTACTATAAAGCAGCGGTCCTATCGCGGGCGGTTGAATGGGCCCGTGATAGACCAGATAAAAGATGGGTGCAAATCGAGAAAGCGTTAACTAGCAAATATTTGAATAATATCATATGGATCCCTACACAACACAGAGCACTAGATCACAAAACACATGATATAACAAGACACACACTAAGATTATGGGACAGAACTCAGGCACAACTAGAGGGGAAATTTAACTCCCCACTAATGAATTTAAAAGAAAATCCTTATTTTGCACCTGGGGAAAACAAAATTGGAGGAAACTGGATTAGGAAAGACACAGTGCACTTAGGAGATATCATTAAAGACGGAGAGATAATGACCTACGGAGATTTGAAATCCAAAACGGACTATTGGAATCTCGATAGGTGGCATTATTCCCAGCTGCATCACTTTGTGCGGCACCTCCCCCGCCCATTACGGACGGAGGCGGAGCTCACCCCACTTGAGAGGATCTGCAAATCCAAGAATTCAAAGGGCACTATCACTAAACTCTACGGGATATTGGTCAAGATAGGGTCTCGGGGAGAAGCACCCTTTATAGATAAATGGGAAAGAGAGTTAGGTATCACGAGAGGGACAAACACTTTTCAGAGGATTATCCAATTAACTCACTCATCTGCTATAGATGTCCGTACAGCCGAAGCAAATTACAAGTGCCTTTCAGGGTGGTATATCACCCCTGATAAAGCTAACAAATTTAAAGCAAGCCAGCCTGCTGAGTGCTGGCGGGGTTGCTCAGAAATAGGCACGATGGCCCACTTATGGTGGCTATGCCCAAAAATTCAAAGCTATTGGGACACAATATTGACCCAAATAAAGGTTATAACGGGGGAGGAGATAAAGAACGACCCCTGGGTCGTGCTCTTTCACGGCAGTCTTGAAGGGGTAAAAAAATACAAGCAGTCTTTACTACCCCATCTCTTAAACGCAGCGAAGAGACTCATTCCCAAAAAGTGGCAGGAGAAGGAAAGCCCCCATGTCTGGAACTGGATAGACGAAGTAGAGGAAACGTACAGGTTAGAAGAACTAAGGGATAGTCACCTGGAAAGAAATGGGGAATATAGGGAGAAATGGGCAAAATGGAAGGAATACAAAAAAACATGGAGCTACGCTGAAAGAGTGAGGGTCTGTTAGGAACAGGAAAGGTGTAAGTGGGCATCAACCCACATGCACCCCCTGCTCGCCCTTCCAATGACTACTTTCAGAGGGATATACAAAAATAGTTCCCTTTGCTGAACTTCTCAGGGGATATCTCAGAGGAGAATAGGACGAGATCCCTGGGAGCCATGGGGGGGGGGAGGGCGTTAACAATTGTAAAAATTCTTTTTCTGTTAAATATTATCGGGTTCCGACCAGCAGGGTGTAGGATTAATGTCTTCTTGAACTATTGGTAGGCCGACTTAGAATCCGTAATACTTACGAATAAGGAAAAAAAAAAAAAAAAAAAAAAAAAAAAAAAAAAAAAAAAAAAAAAAAAAAAAAATTGCAGAATAAATACCACATATGATGCAAACCACAACTTGAGACGTAAGAAGCATCAAATCATGAGCTGGTCTCTAAAATTTGGTAAATGAAAGCTGAGGTGGTAAAAAAAAAAAAAGAAAAAAAAAAAAAAAAAAAAACCTAAAGGATATACAGGAGAATTCATAGAGTGTCTAAGACAGCAGTGCCCAACCTTTTGAAGATCAAGGGCCACTTAAGCGACTTGGTAACCGGTCGCGGGCCAAAATGAGCAGAGCAGCTGGATGGCAGCCCACTCTACTCTAAAGAGCCCACTCTACTTTTTTTTTGCGGATTGGATTGGAGGTAGGCGTTTGTAAACACAAGTCCATTTACATCTGCCACTCCTTAGAGGTGAATGGATGGCTCAAGTTGGTCGGACTGACTGCGTGAAGGGGACCTAAGGCTGCTTTCACACTGATGCTCTTTTGTTTACCCGCACCAAGAGTGCAGCACAATTCACCTGTGGCTTTCATGTAGGTTAGCTGCACTTCGCCATAGACTTCTATTATATCCTATAGATGTGGTGCACTTTCAGAAAGCACACAAAACTCACAGGTAATAGAAGTCTATGGCTCAGTGCAGGTAAACCGCAGGTGCACTACTCTGCACCTGTGGATCAGATTGAAACCACTGCAGAACAGATATTCCCATATATATACACTGTGATTTTAGTAATAAACTTACCTTTAATAACAGTATTCTATTCTATTTTAATACATCCCAGAGCAGGAGGTCGCGGGCCACGTCAGAGGGCTCCGCGGGCCACATGTGGCCCCCGGGCCACTGGTTGGGCACCCCTGGTCTAAGACATCCTATAAAATTCTGATGTGCCCCTGCACAACAAATTCATGTAAAAAAAAAAAAAAAAACAACAAAAAATGTGTGACAGCTCTGAGTCTGCTGCAGCTGCTGACATCACATCCAGGATGGTGGCACTCAAATGCAGGGGCTTTTACAGGTAAATAGCATGCGTAAAATATGTTAAATTAACATACAGTATAACCTTATGGAAAGATGGTTGTTGTTAATTATTGATCTGGTGATGGGACCTCTTAACCACCTCAATACTGCACCATAGCTGAAAGATGGCTACAGCATGGTTCTTTAGTTTTGGAAGGG
>NC_053492.1:190047672-190130172 GCF_905171775.1 Rana temporaria
GCCTCTGAGTGTAGCAATATGGTTACATTTAATGAAGGTACAACATATTGCTACAATTATAGGCACAAGTCTTCTTTTTTATACTCTGTAGCTCCTGTTGAATTTTCCTTCTAATCCCCTTGTGGAGACTTCCATATGTGGATGGACATTTCATGGTCACACAACCTATCACATTGCTATAATCTTTTTATATGGACTATAAACTGAAGGACTTATGAATAAATGGTTGTGGAACAAATCATTTGAGTTTCCATTATTTCTTATGGGGAAATTCGCTTTGATATACAAGTGCTTTGGATTACAAGCATACTTCCGAGACGAATTATGCTCCCAATCCAAGGTTTTACTGTACTTACCTTTGGGGTTACCAAGCTTTCAGTCGCCTCAGCGGTATGAAATCCCCCCTCTACTCTGTGTAGAGCTTCTGGGACAGACCACTTTGATTCACTGTGATGGCATTGACCAATCAGAGTCTGTCTTGGAGGCGCTGATGGAGAAAACAGGTGAAGAGAATTTTAAATCCCTGCAAGTGTGCTGACAGATCGCCAACCCCAGAGGTAAGTACAGTAGGGATCGGGGGTGGAGGTGATGGCGTCAGGGGTGTAGGGTGTCCCGTGTTATTTCACCTGTAAAAAAAATTTATGCAAAGGTAAAACAACACTTTCAATTTGATTGGAGCAGACAGAATCTGGAGCAGCTGTGCATGGCAACCAATCAGCTTGTAGTTTCTGCTTGGTCAGAAATGAAAGCTAGAACATGATTGGCTGCCATGCACAGCTGCTCCTGTTTTAATAACTCTCCTTGTGTCTTTTTGATTATTCATATATCCGATGAGATTGTTAGGTGTATGGCCACTATGAGATGGATCGCTCAGAGGCTGAGCCCCCAGCAGTGGTAGAGGACGGGTCAGTGTCTCTCCGGCTTGTGGAAGGATCGGACTATCTCAGAGTGTTACATTGTTTCCACTTTATACAGAGAGAGATCGGGGAGAGCTGCTGAGCCAGAGACCTGCTGCACCGGCGCACAGTGACACCGCACACTCCCACCGACACCACACACACATATACACACACTGACACACAGACACATCTCCCACCAGCCCAGGGAGGGGAAGCAACGAGTCAGGGCCGCTCCATACAATCTGCTGCCTGTGTGAGTGAAGATGGCGGCTCCCATCCCTGCCAAGCCAGGCACTGTAGGGGGAGGCAGCAAACCTGCGTCCCCGGAGCTGGATTTCAGGTCTGGAGCCAGGATCGAAGAATTAAACAAACTCATCCAGGAATTCAGCAAGCATGATCAGAGGGAATATGATGACCAGAGAGCCCTGGAGATCCACACAGCCAAGGACTTCATCTTCTCCATGCTAGGTAATACCAGCGGCACCTTGTCTGTCTGTGTGTATAATACTGTATATATGTGTGTCTCCACTGACAGGGCATACCGCCCTCTTCTCACTGCACCGGGATGGGGGGCACTACACACCATATCACCCGAGAGGGGAGCACCTCATCACCACACATATTATAGATTATCTGATCAATACACACACTATATGATCTGATCAACACACACACTATATGGACTGATCAATACACACACTATATGATCTGATCAATACACACACTATATGATCTGATCATCTTACACACGCTATATGATCTGATCAATTCACACACACTATATGGTCTGATCAATACACACACTATATGGTCTGATATAGGAGCAGCTGATCACATGCACTATATGGGGACATCTGATCAGCACACATACTATAGGGGAACATCTGATCAGCACACATACTATAGGGGAACATCTGATCAGCACACATACTATAGGGGAGCATCTGATCAGTACACATACTATAGGGGAACATCTGATCAGCACACGTACTATAAGGGAACATCTGATCAGTACATATACTATAAGGGAACATCTGATCAGTACATATACTATAAGGGAACATCTGATCAGCACACATACTATAGGGGAACATCTGATCAGCACACATACTATAGGGTAATATCTGATCTGCACACATACTATAAGGGAACATCTGATCAGCACACATACTATAAGGGAACATCTGATCAGCACACATACTATAGGGGAACATCTGATCAGCACACATACTATAGGGGAACATCTGATCGGCACACATACTATAGGGGAACATCTGATCAGCACACATACTATAGGGGAACATCTGATCAGTACACATACTATAGGGGAACATCTGATCAGTACATATACTATAAGGGAACATCTGATCAGCACACATACTATAGGGGAACATCTGATCTGCACACATACTATAGGGGAACATCTGATCAGCACACGTACTATAAGGGAACATCTGATCAGCACACATACTATAGGGGAGCATCTGATCAGCACACATACTATAGGGGAACATCTGATCAGCACAAATACTATAGGGGAACATCTGATCAGTACATATACTATAAGGGAACATCTGATCAGCACACATACTATAGGGGAACATCTGATCAGCACACATACTATAGGGGAACATCTGATCTGCACACATACTATAGGGGAACACCTGATCAGCACACATACTATAAGGGAACATCTGGTCACTCGTATACGATCTGATATAAGAGCAGCTGATCAGCCATGCATTTCCTTTCAGGAGATGCCCATGCCACCCCACATGAATGAATTTTCTGCTTGCCTTTTTTTGATAGAGTTGATTGATGGCTGCTGTACAGTATTATATACAGTATCTGACAATGGCGCTGCTATCTTGATGGCCTGGTCAGGGACATGGGACTGCTGGTTTGCATATTGTCACCAAGTTGTTTTAACGTGAAGGTGGAACAGATTGGCTGTAGATGTGTTCAGCACATGCCAGTGATTGGAGCTATTATCAGCAGCATGTCAGATCCAGTAGCCCCGTGTAATTGATTAGTCCATATTCTACACATGGATGTCTGTATGTGGAGCGCCGCGTTCTCTCTCTGCAGCTCACACATGGCGTGTGCTTCTTTCTACAAGTCATAGATCATTATGCTTAGCTTGTATGCCTGTCTGTAAGTGGAAGACAATGACTGGCATATGGCTGATTCGATCTAATAAATCATCACACACATCCAAGTGTATTAGTTCATAATCTATACATACAGGTTGGATTGCGTGTCATAAGTGGTATGATCCATATTATCGATTGGAACATTTTTCTAATGTATGGGCAAAAGGAAACCTGAGATTATGAGGCTGATTTACTAAAGGAGCTGGGAATACTTACACATTACATTGGATACTTGACGTGAATAGTCACAAAATCATGCAAAATGTAAATTCCCATTTACTTTTTTCACACACAAGATTGGATAATTGAGGTAAATATTCACACACTTTGTATTCTGTGAAGATTCTTGTCTCTATAATGCCCATGTACACAGACACATTTAGGCCTTTACCGCAGGAAATCAGCGTATTTTTATGCCAAGGAGTTACAGATGTTGGGCACCAGTCACAGCCAGCAGCTGGTGCAAATGAAGGACGGGTCAGACTCAGCCGCTGTACACCTGTAACTGCACAACTACGTGTACAGGGGTGGATGGGTGGTTACAGATGTACAGGAGTGACAGCCGGGCATTCATTAATACAGGCTGTAAACCAACACCCGTGACTCCATGGCATGGAAATACCCTGAAATCTTATGGTGTATCGTCAAATGCGTTTTTGATCCATTGAAGGGGAAAAAAAACGCTAATGTGGAAAAACGCTATTGCAAAAACTTTGAAAAACTCACTGCAAAGCAATTGGCGTTTATATAGCGGCCACAGAACCTGTGTAAATAATATGTGTTCGAGTTTGAGGCCTGGTTCACACCTATGCGTTTTTAGTGCTTCTTGCAGATTTGCACTACAGTCCATTTAACATGGTTTCCTATGGACCACGTTCTGTAGTGCAAATCTGCGAAAAGCACTGAAAATGCATAGGTGTGAATCGGGACTAAAGAGACAAGGTGGCAACCCTATGTATATGAGCCCCTAGTAAATGTAATGTTACATTGTATTAAAAGAAATTGCTATTTGAGAATCAAACTTATGTTGCAAGTATTGTGTGAATGATGCGCACTGATTGTCGGCTACACTTTATTACTTGGCCTTGTTTCATGTTGCAGACTAGGCCCTGTGTATATATACACCTTTCACAGAATAATTCTAATACCTGTGGCAAAGGTGTGGTATATTTACTCATACAATGAGGTAATGGGAGGCAGATTAACCTCTTCCTCCCAGGCACAGTTGTAGATACAAGCAAATCACCTCAGTGTCACTCAGTGTGATTCCTAACTTTCTAGTGCTGATTTTCCACATGTAAATGATTACCACACAAGCTGCTCTACTTCCTCCATTCATTTCTTTAGTAGACAGTAGTGAATATGCCATGTCACTGCACAGTACATTTATTTATAGTCAGTTTTCTTCTTTCTTCTCACATGTTTGCACTGGGTATATAAGCACAGCTATGTTTGTGTAGTGTGACAGCTGTATAGATTAAGGCAGGCAGGCAAAGAAAAGTCACTGCCTAAAGCAGGGGTATAGAAAATCGCATACCATTCAGGGAAGAGTCTATACATCAAGAAGCCCGAAAGGGTGGAGGGTATTGTAAGCTTTGTACATGTGTAAGGCCCATTGCACATGGGGCCACCCACGTGAAGAAGACCTGCATTCCGGACCCTCATGCCTAAATGCTTAGGGCCCTAGATGCCATTACCTCTTGGTACAGTGTTCATCCCTCTCCAGCTGCAGATTGCCATACACTGCGGCGGGGCTGGACGCTGCACCTGTCCTTCCCAAACGCACCGCAGCTGGATGGTCCTCTGTACAATGCATTTAAGTGTAGCATACACATTTTACCCATCCTCATCCTATATTCTGCGGAACCACTGCTTCAAAACCACCCAACTTTCAATCATTTAGAGGGACCATCTTTTGCAACCAAATCCATCTGTCCTTTTTACCTCAGTTGTCCCTCTTTTTGGTTGTAAGCCTTAATTGGTGGCACAGAGGCTTAGCGGTAAGCCTTGTAGTAACAGGGTCGTTCATTCAAATCTGGACCATCGCCGTAGACTTTGAATGTTCTTTATGTGTTTGTGTGGGTTTCCTTTCACATTTCAAAGACATGCTGGCTCCTGTCTAATTTGGCTATGCACGTGTTATCACGTTCTGCATGCCAGTCCCAAGCTCATGCCCGTGGACTGGTTATCACTTGCCTTCAGACTTTGTACTCAAAGGTGTTCCTTTTTCTGATGTCTAAAAGTTGCGAGTTACAGGTAGACCTTATTGATCGTTTCATTAGTGATCCACTTTTATTATACACTAGGGAGGAAAATAAAGCATGACAAATCTGCAAAGAAACCAATCGGCTTCCAGTTTATTTTTTGTCAAAGCTTATTTGAACAAGCTGAAGTTAGAAGCTAGCTACCATGCACAGCTGCAGCAGATTCCATTTTTAGTAAATCTCCCCTTAGTTTATAATCACAAAAATCTGTAGGAAAATCTCTGACATCACGGTTTTGGAGACAGTAGCTTAAGAGTTAAAAGAGAATTAAAGAATTTTATTTTTTCCCCCCAATTTTACTTACCGGTACCTAGGTGGATGCAGCATGGGCCTGATGCTGCATCTGTCCCCCGGTGCCTCTACACTGAGAACCGAGCGATCAAACACTTTTGATCACTCGGTTCTAACAGTTCTCTGAGCGGAGAGCTGCTGACTGTCAATCAGCAGCTCTCTGCTCTAGAGTGCTGAACTGTGGAGCGGCTATCTCAGGCTCTCAGCGGCTTGCTGAGAGTCTGTGTAGGGTGTCAGTAATTTCTGTGATGTCAGCAGAGAGCAGACTTCAGCCTGCTCTCTGCTGAAAACGGGTTACAGTGGTGCAAAATTTATTGTGATCCATAGGAGAAGTACAGCCAAAAGATATTTGTCTATACTTCTTTTTAAGGATAGGTTCACACTAGTGAGAATTGGATGCCAGAGATTGTGACCATATGTAGCCAGTTATGTATATGTAGCCAGTTCACCTATCTTCGCAGCAGCTCCAGTGTGATTTGCACAGGAACACTGTGCGTCTTTTGGTTAATTTCAGGTCTGAATTCAGCCAAAAATCAGACAGACCTCAAAAGGTGAACAGGGACGCACTGGACTTCTGCTGTGAGCTGCTGCGTGCTCACATGTCTTAAAGTGTTGTTATCAGTTGAATGTCATACTTTCCTGCTCTATGTAATACTTTTTGCACAGAGCAGCCCTAATCTTCCTCTTTTGGGGTCCCCGCCAGTGCTCCTGGCTCCTCAGCGTGTGCCCCCCAAAGAAATCCACTTTCAATGGTGGCACTCATGCAGGCTTGCTTTTGAGCTGCCCTGTCTGCGTCTGTTGACACTGCATTTGATTGATTTTGTCACTGGATTTGATTGATTTTGTCACTGGATTTGATTGACAGCAGCAGGATCCAATGGCTCCTGTTGCTATCAATCTGCCCAGTGAGGAGGGACAGAGCTCTGGGGAGCCACTGCTCCTATGCACAGCTAGCTAAGTACCCCTTAGCAAGCTGCTTACTGGCCCAAGAAAAAGAGGGCCAGGGCTGCTCTGTGCAAAATCACTGCACAGAGCAGGGAAGAGCAGAGAACTGAATTTTTAACCTCCCTGGCAGTATTCCTGAGTGTGGCTCGGGGTTAAATTTCAGTACCATTAGCGGAAATATCTACTGTGGGCACCCGGCTGTAACAGCTTACGGCTTCACACTGCGCATGCGGGAGTCACTCTGCCATTGGCCAGCGATATTCTGAGACCTGTGTTGTGTCCCAGAAGATGGCTGGCAGGGAGGGGCCGCCTAGGGCGAGAGTAGGAGTTGCCTAGGTGGCCGAGGACCCAGAAGTGGGACAGGTAGTCCCACCAAAAAGAGGACGCACCCCCCCCCCCCCCAAAGGGGATGAGGAGTGCTTAAAGCGGAAGTCCACTTTTGGGTGGAACTCCACTTTAGGCTTTAGAACCACTTTAAGACTTTGATGTCAATAGGTTTTTAAAGGATGGAGGACACTTCACCTCTTTCTCTCCCATTTAGTACAATTTGCCTTTGAGCAGCCAATAAATCTACTGTCTAGGTCTAAAAAAAATTATGGAAAAAATGGATATTAATAGACGGTAATAATTTGTAAAGTCCCTATGTGAGCCTCACAACCTTCAGCCTGCGACCTTTTAAAGATATTCGCTGCTGACACAATAGGTAGCATGGTTAGAGTTCCCATAAGTGTAGAAACTCACCAGCACTCAAGGATGTTTAATTCCCATTTTATTGTGAAAGTATTGTCACTGGGTGTTTGGGCCTCACTGGGTCCCTTTCCTTAAAGGCAACAAATTTGTTGTAATTTGCCTTGATTGAAATGTTGGCATGTATGCCGGGATAATGCTTTCAGCAGCGAAATGAACGTCCCGGAGTGCGGGGGACTTTCCACATTTGGTAACAATTTGCATCTGTTGGCTCCCCGACTCCTGAAATATCTCCAGCAATGTATTTAGAATGGAGAGATTGCCACCTGTTCTGTTAGTTTTAAAGAATTTGGGCAGTAGATGTTTTGTGTATCAGCCGTGAATAGAGAAAGGGAAAAAGCTTTGCAATATCTTCACGTAGGTTATATTGCTCCTATTGGCCAGTGCTTCTGCCTTTTGTGGAACCATTGCTCCCACGAAAGGGGTAAAGAAAGCACTGATGGCTACAAACATTGCATCTCTATTCAAATGTCATATACAAAATTGTTTTTTGGAAGCCTTTCAACAGGTGCGGATAATGGAGAACATAATCTTGTATGCATGCCGCATAATATGATCCTTTCATACAAATTTACCCATAAAGTAAATTGGTGCAGTCATCCACTTATTATCTACAAAGAAGTATGTGAGGTTGAAAAGAAATTCATCAAAAATCAAATAGCAAAAAATGTAAAGGGTGTTCTCTAGGATGACCCACCTGTATTTTAAATCGTGTACCAAAGCAAGCCTTTTTTTTTTTTTAGTTTTATAATTTATTACAAAATGTATTAAATATAAAAGTAGAGATTACATAGAGTCTGAGTCTTATACAAAAGTCAAGTCGACGTGTTTCACGGTGAAGACTGCTTCCTCGGGACTTCTTAATCATAATGGACAGAAAAACATCAATGCACATATAATTAATTAATGGTTGTATATTGATGTTTTTTACCTATGCAATGTACTTATTGTGTATTAAAGTGGGTATCTGTCAAATATGAATAAGAAATCTTGAGGAAGCGTTCTTACCACCACTTCCCAATAGAATTAGCAGGAAAAAAAGTGTCAGCCGCACTTCACTTAGGTTGGACTTGTTTTTTTTTTTCAACCTTGCCTACTATGTAAGGCTACTCTTGCCGTATTTATTGGTTATCCACAAAATTACTGCATATAACAATGTCTCCACCTGCAAACCAACCTTTCTTGATGCGTTTCACCACTCCTGGCTTGCTCACCGCTTCCCCATAATCACACATATAAGGAGCATTTTTCACGGTGAACATCACATGAATGCACAGTCGGCTATATAGGTTTATTATATAGTTACATAGTTAGTCAGGTTGGAAAAAAAAAGTCCATCTAGTTCAACCATAAAAAAATAAATAAAACAATTAAAAATATCGTACAATCCCATATACCCAATTCTATACCCACAGCTGATCCACAGAAAGGCAAAAAAAAAAACAGCAGAGCATGCTCCAATTTGCTACAGCAGGGGAAAAAATTCCTTCTAATTACTTATTAGCAGTTGTTCTCTGAGCCCAGAAAGTTATTTCCAGGGTTCCTCCATGGTAAAAAGGTTAAGAAAGGCATGGTGTAGTCATTGCTTCACCTCCCTATTGGCTACAAAATGTGATTGATGTCCTTACAGACCAAATAGGCACATGGAGCAGGAATAGATGTTACAGTAACTATGAGAGACAGGATTTTAATAATGCTTAAAGTGAAACAATAGAAGTGAAATATTCCTTTAAATTTCGTACCTGGGGGCTTGTCTACAGTATGCCTGTAAAGTAGCGAATGTTTCCTGTGCTTAAAAAAAGTCCCTGCACAAAATGACATTTCTAAAGGGGGGGGGGGATCATTTAAAACTACTCGCGGCTATAATGAATTGTCGGGTCTCGGCAATACAGATAAAAGTAATCGAAAAAAAAAACAAAGGTTCCCCCTCCAATCCATTACCTGGCCCTTTGGGGAACCCCGAACCAAAAAAAATGCATGGGGTCCCCTCCAAATTCAATTACCAGGCCCTTTAGGTCTTGTATGGATATTAAGGGGAACCCTGCGCTAAATTTAAAAAAAAAATGGCGTAGGGGCCCCCTCAACATCCATACCAGACCCTTCAGGTATGGTATGGATTTTAACTACCCTGCATTTTATGTACCCTGTTACCAATTCACATAGGGGGGCGGCATTTGGGGGTCCCCTTTGTTAAAGGGGGCTTTCAGATTCCGATAAGCCCCCCGCCTGCAGACCCCCACAACCACCAGGCAAGGGTTGTGGGGATGAGGCCCTTGTCCCCATCAACATGGGGACATCCTCCCCATGTTGAGGGCATGTGGCCTGTTATGGTTCAGGAGGGGGGGCGCTCTCACCCCCCCTCTTTTCCTGCGGCCTGCCAGGTTGCGTGCTCGGATAAGGGTCTGGTATGGATTTTGAGGGGGACCCCTACGCCATTTTTTTAAAATTTAAAGCAGGGTTCCCCTTAATATCCATTCAGTCCTGAAGGGCCTGGTAATGGAATTTGGGGGGGACCCCCACAAGTTTTTTTTTTTATTTTTTGGTTCTGGGTTCTCCTTAATATTCCTACCAGACCCAAAGGGCCTGGTAATGGACTGGGGGTTAACCCATGTCGTTTTTTTCAATGACTTATATCTGTATTGCCGGGACCCAACAATTCATTATAGCCGCGAGTAGTTTTAATTTGCCGCCTTTTTTTTTTCTTTAGAAATGTCATTTAGTGCAGGGACTTTTCTAAGCACAGGAAACATGCGCTACTTTACAGGCATACTATAGACTCCCCCCAAACTAGTGTTCGACCCCAACATAAAGCTCATCGATACTTCAAACTAGTGTTCCTCAAAAAAAAAAAAAAAAACACACATAATACTGCTTCTAATTTTGCCACATTCATAAGGTAGTTTTATTAGCTCAACGTTTTACTATTATTTAAATATCAAGTTGATTTTTCACAAACCCAGTTTATATCTTTCTATATTTTATTAGTGCTTGATAATGTAGTAAACACGCATTGTATTTAAATTGCATCTGGAAATGCTAGTGGTTTGGCTGCAAGCAGAATTGATACATTTTAGCACTTTTTGAGTAACTGACCCAAAACTAATTTGAAAATCAGGCTTTCTAACTTTACTATGCCATTTTCAGAGTTGCAGAGCCAGTCAACTAGAACTGTAATTCCTCTGGATCAACTGTGGGTATAGGATAGTGTATATGGAGGTTTTCTATTTGTGTATGTTGGTGTTTTTTTTCCCCCTCTGTTGCATGAACTGGATGGACTTGTTTCTTTTTTCAACCTGCAGAACTAAGGTGTCAGAGTTGACAGCCCCATATTTCTTTCAGAAGAGTTCTTTAAAAAAATGAAAAACCCTCCAAGCATGGCTAGCTAGAAATCTGTGAGGATGGAAATGTGGGAGCTGCTGCTTCTGATATGGTTCTGAAGGTGCAGACTAAGTGCCGGTTCACACTACAGCGACTTGGGATCATAAGAAATTCCGAAAAGGTTCCTGTACTACTTCAAGGCGACTTCTAGGCAACTTGTACTCATTGATTTCAATGGAAGATGCCTCCAAGTTGGATCTCCATCTTAACTAAAGCAACAGGAAAAGAAAATGGTTTACGTAGGCAAAGACCTCCCTCCCACAGAGCTGATTATTCTGTGATTGGCCATAGCCAAAGTCTCCTGTCCTGGAGGCAAGTTTAAGTCGCGTTGTAAGTTGCTCCAAGTCGCGCTGTAAGTCGGGTTGCCCCTGTGTGAACCGGCTCTTAGGGATTTTTTCCTGATCCCGGTTTCCCTCCATGGTGAGTCATAGACCTGGATTATGCATATTCATATCGGCTATTCTGACATTACTGGCTATAAATGTGATTTGATCCTTGTGAGTGATGGAATAAATAGTGAAGCAAGAATGACAGCCCTGGAGTTTACATCCTCAAAATATAATCTGCAATGACAGTGCCTGCATTTTACATTCTGAGAGTTTCTTTTAAAGGGAAAAAAATGTAATTCTAGCAATATGGAAGCAGGCCTCTTTTTGAAGGGGCAAGACACTGAATGGTCATTTATCATCATTGTTTCACTATTAGTGGATCATTAACCTGGGTAAAGTGTGCAGCCAGTGAAGTCTGAATTCCAGAGCTACATACCAGGTTAATGAGTCACTAAGCAGTGATGTAAGGGTGGGCCCCATAGCCTGCCCCATTGGAATTGGAGAGAGTCCAGAGAAAGGCAACAAAACTAATGAGGGCACAACTACAAACATTGGATTTATTCTCCTTGGAAAAAATTGTAACTTCAAAAAACTCATTCTGCCTCTTACTAAATACCATGGACTGTCATCTTTACAAAAAGGGGTCATTTGGGGGGGCATCTGTACTCTCCTGACATTTTAGGGCCCCAAGAAATGTGTACATCAGGATTGATCAATTTTCAATGATACAAAGCATAGTTTGTAACACAAACCTATAAATCACTTATCAGGATTTTTTTTTACCAAAGACATGTAGCAGAATACAGTCTGGCCTAAATTTATAATGAAATTAAAATTTGTTGGGATTTCTTTAAAAAAAGAAAGTAGACAATAGGCTATTTTTCCACTTATATTGCAAAAAATTTAAAACCCGGTGGTAAATAAATACAACCAAAACAAAGCTTTATTTGTGTGAATAAAATGTCATTTTGGTACAGTGTAGCATGACTGAGTAATTGTCACTCAAAGTGTGAGAGCACAGAGTATTGAGGTAGTTAAATTGCATAGAGGTGTGTTTTTTTTTTTTTCTCTTCAGCAATCGGTAGTTTCAGCAGGAAGTGTCATTAGTTTCAAAAAACTTTTAGGTGGGCATCTTATTGAACACAATATACAGGGAATTGGGAAGTGGTAGACATACACTGGACTGGAGTTTTTATTCAACCTTACAAACCATGAAAAACAATTCAGCAATGTCGGCTTTCGTTTGTATACTGTATGCCCTCCTGTCCCTTCTGTAATAACCACTTCAGCCCCCGAAATTTTTTACCCCCCCCCTTCCTGACCAGAGCACTTTTTACAATTCGGCACTGCTTCGCTTTAGCTGGTATTTGCGCGGTCATGCAATGCTGTACCTAAACAAAATTTGCGTCCTTTTCTTCCCACAAATAGAGCTTTCTTTTGGTGCCATTTGATCACCTCTGTGGTTTTTATTAACAAAAACAAAAAAAGAGCGACAATTTTGAACAAAAAAAATATGTATTGTTTTACTTTTTGCTATAAAAAATATAATTTAAAAAAAACATATTTCTTCAACAGTTAAGGCCACTCTTCTACATATTTTTGGTAAAACAAATCGTAATAAGCATTTATTGATTGGTTTGCACAAAAGTTATACCGTCTACAAACTATGGGAAAGATTTATGGCATTTTTATAAATTTTTTGTAATGGTGGCGATCTGCGATTTTTATCGGTCTTGTGACGGACAGATCAGACACTTTTCCCAAATTTTTGGGACCGTTGACATTTATGCAGCGATCAGTGCTATAAAAATGCACTGGTTTACTGTATAAATGTCACTGGTAGGGAAGGGGGTTAACACTAGGGGGCCGATCAAGGGGTTAAATGTGTGTTCCCTCAATGTGTTCTATCTATATGGGGATTGGACTGAGTAGGAAAGAAGACATATCGGTGTTGCTACTTGGTAGGAACAAATGACATGTCTCCTCTCCTCTGACAGTACAGGGATTTGTGTGTTTAAACACAAATCCCCGTGCTGGTGCTCATGCACGTGATCGCGCATGGCCGGCGGCGATCGCCGACCACGTGCATTGTGTCCCCCTGTATAATAATAATACTGACTGGTTACAGTCACCATACTGACTGTATGATGACTGATTCTCTTTAACATGATACTCCGTACAGGGTTGTCACTGTGTTGATGTGTCTATTGGCATAATCGTTTAGTGTACACGGATAGAGCTGAAACCGCCAGCCATACCTCAACACTTTGTTGCCATGACTCTTCGCATCCATTCCATATGTTTTTTTTCTGTGCTCTAAATGAAAGCATCATCTATACAGTTACAAGTTAACCTGTTTTTTGTTACACATTTTAGCGTCTTTTCTGGACTGTACTGAAATGGGTCATACAGGCAAGATTCATGGGTATCCTAGCTCTGTAATTGACTGTCAACACAATTAGAAGTGTCTGTCATCTTTCTCATAGGATGTGGCAGGGTTTGTGCGGATGTGATTTGAAAGATCTCTTAACCTTCTGTTCTGTTGCAAGCAATCAACGCCTGCACTTGCCCTTCCGTGGGAATGAGAGTTGTCTGCTGTCAGAGAGCAGAAAAAGATGTGTGTATCAGGATAACATGTTTGTAAAGTGTTCCTAGAATGACGTAGTCAATACAGATTAGCCATTGTAAAAAAAAAAATCAAATACATTTGGGATGATGAGGGTCAGGGCGGTTCATACTTCTTTGCTTATGCCTTGGTTCCCACTGGTGCGATTTGACATGTCAAATTGGCAGAAATTGCTGGCAATGGCACCATCCTAGTCATGGCACCATCCTAATTGCCGCAGTTGCATTCGTTTGGGTACAGTTGCGGCGTCGCACCGATTTCAAAAAGTAGTTTCTGTACTTTTTGCGTTTTCAGGTTGCGATTTCCATTGACATCTGTGCAGAAACCCCCCAGATGTCTGTGAAATCGGAACTGACATGCAGGAGTGAAATCATGTGAGTTCAGCTGAACTCGCACGGCTTCATTCCCGCAGCTCAGTGTGCACCTGGGCTAAGGGGGTTCATACTGAAGCACGGAGCGGTTTACAGCCGAGGTCCGGTGCGTCCCTGTTTACCGATTCAAATCCGATTTCGATCCGAATTTTGGGTTGAAATGGGACCTAGAATGGCCCAAAAGACACACAGAGACCCCGTGCAATTCGCACCGGAGATGATCCAGAGATATGTGACCGGCTCCATAGAGAAGCCGGTTGAATCAAGATCACAATTTTTTATTTAACGATTAATTGTGCAGCTCTAGTGTATTCCCTAGTACACACTGCTAGTCTTTTTTTCGTTCAACCCAGCGGGCTGAATGGAAAAAGAAAAAACTACAGCTCAGGGTGGAGCCGCTGTACTAACATTCAGATGTTAGTGACATTCCACATGTGATGTGGTTTTAAAGCCTTTTATTGTGGGTTATAATGCTAGCTACTAGGAGGAAGAAACCATTGTAGGGCATACAATCGCTTGTTACATGTTTTTATTTTTATTTGTTTGGGGTGTTTCATTTGAAGAATAATAGAACGTGGAGTTCAGCTACTATTTTGATTTTTTTATTTGATTTCAGGGGTTGTAAAAAGGTAAAGGTACATTCTCCCCCCCCCCCTAAATAGCTTCTTTTACCTTAGTGCAGTCCTTCTTCACTTACCTCATCCTTAAATTTTGCTTTTAAATGTCCTTATTTCCTCTGAGAAATCCTCACTTCCTGTTCTTCTGTCTGCAACTCCACACAGTAATGCGACACTTTTTCCCTGGTGTGGAGAGAGCCTCTTGAGGGGGAGGGGGAGAGCAGGAGTGTCAGGATGCCCACTAACACACAGCTCCTTTCTCTATCTGAAAAGTAGGTAGCGTCCTGGGGAAAAAAGTGTGGGAACTCCCACCCAAGATCCACTCCCCCACCAAAAGAAAACAGAACTCCGCAATGTCTCCTGGGAACAATGACAAAAGCTCCCAGCAGACATTGCGGCATCGAGGAAGTGACGGAATACCCGCAAACTACGCGATGAATCCATATAAGGAAGTGGCCAGTAACAAAGGATTACTAAGGTTCGCCTGCCCCGGGCAGTGACTCGAGCTGGGCATCGTCGCTTAGTGAAGGATTGGCTCGGGTGGCTCGGCTGCTCTCGTC
Organism: Rana temporaria; assembly: GCF_905171775.1. Lineage (NCBI taxonomy): Eukaryota > Metazoa > Chordata > Amphibia > Anura > Ranidae > Rana > Rana temporaria. The sequence goes on from NC_053492.1 coordinate 190,062,853, forward strand.
TGCTCTAGTCCTGCAAAGGGAACTGCGTTCCTGCTGTGAAAAAAGTGCAGGAACTCCGTTCCCACGCGTTCCCGCAGGACTTGAGCCCTGGTCCTGACCCTCCTGCTCGCCCTCTCAAGAGGCTTTCTCCACACCAGGGAGAAAGCCTTGCCTTACTGTGTGGAGTTACAGAAGAACAGGAAGTGAGGATTTCTCAGAAGAAATAAGGACATTTAAAAAACAAAATGGAAGGATGAGGTAAGTGAAGGAGGACTGCACCAAGGTAAAGGAAGCTATTTACCTTAACAACCCCTTCAAGGCTGGGTTCACACTATTGCGAATTGGATGTGGGTTTTCCCCGCATCCAAATTGGCTTAGTAGGAGATTGTGAGTGGCTCTCTATGGAGCTGGTTCACGCATTTCCGCAGCGGCTCTGGTATGAATTGCACCGGAGTCTTTTGGTCCATTTCAGGTCTGAATTCAGCCAAAAATTGGGCTGAAATGGTGAATGGAGACGCTGCGTTTTCCTGTGTGAGAACCCAGCCTTAAACTAAAGTTGGCGATGAGTTCCATTGTTTGTTAAGAGGTTGTACAATCTATGTAGCAACCGGTGGATTTCCCAATCAAATAGCTGCTTTTATGCTTTTCACTGATGTCTCCTTTCATAGAGCAGCCTCTCTTCACTTCCTTCCAATGGCCTACTATTAAGTGATGAGACTTTATTCATGCATGCTAGTATGAATTACATTGAGCACATAATTAAATGTTGTTTCTGCTTACAAAATCCATTCGGATTATTGTGATTGTTTCATTTGTGCCACATTTTCCCATCCAGTATTTCTGCTCCCATTTGAATGAAATAAGAAAGGTCTAATGTTTTCTTGTGGAAGATGTATGGCTGCGTGAAGTCCTCACTGTCATTTGCAGTCAGCTGGGGGCGGTATCCATGGTTGTGAAGCAGTCACATTATCCCCATGATACATGAGTCTCCTCTGTATTTTTCATTCTTTATTAAAATATACCCATCACCCAGTGTGTTGTCTGACAGCAGAGGCAGCCTCCAGTATGACTTCAAGGCTCGGCGGATTGATAGCCTCTCAATGCCGACTTTCTGTGCTGAATATCTAATATGGCTTTCAATTAGATTTTTGCTTAAAGTGGTTCTCCAAACAGCTCGATATCAGTGTACTGTCCTGTGTTTATAGGGAAATGTATAATAAAATGCCTTGATTTGTTTTCTCTGCTTCAAATACCAATTATTTCTTGCCTGGGTCCTTGAGCAAAAGTGCTAGATCAGTTTGCAGTTCTTCTCAGCTGTCGCATTCCTTATTCTCCTATACTACATGTGCCAGGGCTTCCTCTTCTGGTGCACGGGAATGTACATCCTATTAACACGCATTATACCATAGCAACATGCTGAATTATAAAGTAAACACACAATATAAGTTGTGGGAAAGCTTTAGGTTGCGGCCCCTTTTTTGGGTTTAAAAGTATAAACCTTCATACCTGCACTAGGTCTTTTTCACCTGCATAAGATGTGCATTGATCATGTAGTTTCACAGTGTCATTTGTTGCCTTGTTGTGTAGAGAAAATCTTCATATTCCTTTGCCAGAAGTTTCCTTTTATGTTAAAACATGATGCATGCGGCATGATACTGCTCAGGTTAATGTATGAGCTTTGTCTGTAGTCTACTCTAAAGACCTGACATTTCCTGTGAAGAAACTGCACATCCCGCAATCCCTGGGTCTCTCAGTCTAGTACTCTGCAGGAGATAGCTGAAGAGTAATTCGATCTGTAACAGACACAAACAGGCAAAGCAACTAATGCTTTCCTGCCAAACCCTTTAATAAAAGGTTCTGAACACCCAGGAGGGTAAAGGATCGACGGTCACGTGACCACCATGATTGGCTGTCAGAGTGGTCACATGTCTGGGAGTATTGTGTACGCAGCCTATTGCATTAGGGTGTGTATATCGGCAGAGCGGTGGACAGTGTCAGTAAAGAAAAAAAATTGGTGTAAGTAGTTTTTTTTTTTTTTTTTTATTATTATTTAAAGAAAAAAAAAAAAAAAAAAAAAATATATATATATATATATATATATATATATATATATATATATATATATATTTAGTTATTCTTTAAAATATGTTTTTACATAATTTTTTTTTCTAGGAGCCCCGTTATGGGGCGTTGATAAAATATCAAGGGTCTAAACAGGCCCTGATGTCTCACTTTTGAGACAGAGAAAGAAACCGAGGACAGAGCTTCCCTGGCCCCTTTTTCTGTAGCCTGCAGTAAACATAGTTAGTTTACTATGCTTCAGTTAAAAATGAAGACAGGAGCAATCGGCACATATCACTCACTGTGTTCATTCAGAAAAGGCAGGGGAGCCGGTTAATTAAATATTTACCAGCCCCCTCACCACTCCTGAGAGGATAGGAGGGAAGCTGGCAGCACTACAGGGGGAGGCAGAAAGCTGGGGCAATCAACGCCACATGGGATGATTCGGGTGTGCCCAGGCACACCCAGCAAACCCTGTGCACATGCTTATGTCTGGGAGCTGCTCTCAGCACAGAAACCTCAGCCGCCCAGTGTTGCATATGTATTGTGTGGAGCCTTTAAAACCCACCCTTTGCCCTCACGCATATGTGTTACACGGGGGGGCAACAGGTTAAAGTGTTTATAAAGCCTAAACTTTTTTACCCTAATTCCTTGTACTAAGGTAAAACCTGTTTAGGCATTAGTATCCATTGCAATTCTCTTGTATTTGAGATAATGTTCTAATACTTGACGGGAGAGTATGCCTTGTTGCATTGTGAGTCTTGTTTGTGTTGTGTCAGAAATCCAATAAAGATAAAGCAGAACTAAAGTGTAAGATGAGAAAAATGCTCACCGTCTTCTTTAACCCCTTCCTGCATACATCCCTTTTTAAATGTCCTGAATGCCTGCGGCATGGGAAACATCGGCGATCATGTAACTACTGTCAGTCTTCACATGATTGGGAGCTGTTCCAAAAGGACCAAGACCTGTCCTTGACAGCTCGACCTCTGTGCTGGCAGATCGCAGTGCGCGCACTGTCCGCAAAGAAACATTGGCCATCTAGTGGTGCATTTGTGCGGTGTGTGGGCGTTCAAGGCCATCCTTTTGTCGCCACACTTCTGTGTTCTGCAGGCGGCATAGTCCCGGGAATGAACAAACTCATGCGCAGAAGTGATGTCATTTCACGCCTGCCACTCAAGATGAATGAAGACCAGCAGCCGGAAGAAGCCAAAGGCGTAGGCGATGCAGGCGTTGGACTATAGAAGCAGAGGTAAGTATTGCAGACTTTAATTCCGCTTTTAATTCCTTAAAAAATATTCAATATATGCACAGAGTTTGCATGTACTCCCTGTGCTTGCGTTTGGTTTCCTCCTATACTCCAAAGAAATGCTTTGGTAGGATAATTAGCTTCTAACCATACTGACTGTGTATGCACATGAGGTAGGACCTTAGATCAGGGGTCGACAATATCCGGGCGCCAGGTCGCAATTGCGACAAGAAATTGTGACCTGGCGCCCGCGCCCACCGGTAATTGAGGCCGCGGCTTTGCAGCCTACAAGGCCGTGAAGCCGCGGCTGGCCCGCCGCGATCGCGAGGTGGGGGAGCACGGAGGCACAGGATCCTGTGTCTCCGTGCGCCCCCACGTCCCACGCGGCGGGCCTGTGACGAACGGTAATTGAGGCCGCGGCCTTGTGAAGTCCCAAGCTCTTACTTCTGTAAGCAGGCGCCATCTGGTGGTGGCCATTGGCATTACAAGTTAAACAGCAATTCTAATGTCATTTTTCACTATTTTCACTGCCATCGTCTTCCCTCTAATTAGAACCCCCAAACATTATATATATTTTTTTATCCTAACACCCTAGAGAATAAAATGGCGATTGTTGCAATACTTTCTGTCACGCCGTATTTGCACAGCGGTCTTACAAGCGCACTTTTTTAGGAAAAAATTACACGTTTTTTAATAAAAAAAATAAGACAACAGTAAAGTTATCCAAATTTTTTTTTTTTCATATTGTAAAAGATAATGTTATGCCGAGTAAATTGATACCCAGCATGTCGCGCTTCAAAATTGCGTCCGCTCGTGGAATGCCGACAAACTTTTACCCTTTAAAATCTCCATGGGCGACGTTTAAAAAAATCTACAGGTTGCATGTTTTGAGTTAGAGGAGGTCTAGGGCTAGAATTATTGCTCTTACTCTACCAATCGCGGTGATACCCCACATGTGTGGTTTGAACACCGTTTACATATGCGGGCGCTATTCGCGTATGTGTTCGCTTCTGCGCGCAAGCTCGTCGGGACGGGTGTGTTTTCTGGCTCCTAACTTTTTTAGCTGGCTCCTAGATTCCAAGCAAATTTGTCAAACCCTGCCTTAGATTGTATGCTTTTTAGGGCAGGGACTAATGTGAATGTACAGTGTGTGAATTGTCAGTTCTATATAAATGTCTGTAATAAATATGTAGCATTTTACAGAGCTTGTCTGCATGTGCTTCCATTCATGCTGTAGGATTTAAACATAAGTTACCATTCATAGTTGGATAGGCACACGTGTCTTGGCTCCGGGGGTTCCATGTTCTAGATGAGAGTATAACACAGGACACCACAGCTAACAGCAGTAGAACAGCCTGATCACAGAAGCAGACGGTAAAACACATCTGTATGTGAAGATGCTCTGCGCTCCTGTGCATATTTCACAGAGGAATTGCAGGCATTGCTATAATTAGGAGCTCTGTGCAGCAACCACAGCAGGAGCCACTCTTCTACACACGGGTCAGTTTATGTCATTATTACCAATCTGTAGCGACAATAATATGGGAGCCGTCATTCTCCATACATAGTTACAGAGATTTTGTTGCCAGATTATTCAGTTCAATAAAAAAATCTTACAGTGAGCTTTTATGTGCATTTAGTGTATTTACCTGTGTAGTCCTCCTTGTGTGGACATCCAAGACCTGAGATTGCTGCTGGGCACCAAACATCTTGGCTGTGATGTCAGCAGAACTGGCAAACTCAATTAGTATTCCCCTTCACATCTCCCCCCCCCAGTGGCTACATTAAGGGTTATGTAGGGAGTTGAGAGGATGGGCAAAGAAGCTAGGCCAGCACAGACAATAAGTACACTCCCTTAAGGGCTCTTTCACACGGGCGGACCGTATGTCCGCTTTTTTATCCATCCGTGTACGGATGAAAAAGGGGCATATTTTGGTCTCTATGAGATTGTGGGTGTCACCAGATCTCGCCCGGGTGCCGCAATCCTCCGATTCTGCAGACGGAGGAAAACCCTATTATTTTCCATCCGTCATCGGATCGGGTGAACACGGACAGACGGTCCGTGTTCATCCGATCCCCCCTCCCCCCATAGAGGAGAGCGGAGAAAAGACAGGGCGGTCCCTGCACAGTGTGCGGGGACCGCCCTGTCATCCGATCCGGCTAACCAGCAGGGATCAACGGAGCTGATCTGCCCCGTGTGAAAGAGCCCTAAGAAGAGAGGGCTAAAAAGTGGAAGAAGTAAAGAGCAATTCTAGCACATTTTTCTATAGTTATTTTTTATGGTACATGGTGCCTTGGCAAAGCACTTTTATTTTAATGGGGTTTCCATTTACTTTGAAGTGTAATGTTTTTTTTATTAATTGCAATGCCAAAATGACTACACTACACGTGTGCTGGTGTGACATCACTTCGGCCCTGTCAATGGAAACGGCCAGGATTATTATTTGGAAGTCCATCCCAGTTGACGCCTTCTGAGGGGAAACGTGTCGGTCAGGAGACAGCGGTGTGACGTCAGAGGGCACGGACCATGCTGATATGATATTCTCTGCTTATTTACAAGCGATTTTACTCTAAGTGCAAGACATTTTACATTAAACATTTGGTTTTATTGGTAATGGACTATGAGTCCCCTCTATTACTTTTTAACTCCAAACAATCCGTGAGTCAGGAGCCTGAGTTCACCTCAAGTCCCAGAAAGTGTCCTGCAAGGAGCTGTGGGTTTCCAACCGAGAGATCCAATTTGCGCATAAGATCCCTTGGGATCTATGGGTCTTGTACTTGGCCATCCTTCTTTTAAGGGCACGGTGGTGATGCACTAGCACTTTTAAGCATAACTACACTAAGGCACTATTTATTCAAGGAGATGGATGGGTACCTATAGTTGGCTACACTATCTTTTCCTATAAACTTTTGGAACGTGAACTCTTTAGGTTTATTGAAGTTATTGCTTTAACAATATTGCCAGATCCTAGTATTCAAGGAATACATTGGTGCTGCAGTCTCAGTACCATTGTGGCCGAGCCCAACCCTCAGGAATTTAATATGCGCATACCACCAGGCTGAAAATGTCAGCAGGAGCTCCAGGAGGATCACAGCACTGGAGAACAGATGAGTATAGTTCGACTTTAAATCGAAATTCTACTCTTGCAGTCAAATGTGAGAAAACGCCACTATATGCCCATATATACAGTATATGGAATCTGAAGCTGGCTATACTTTAGTAGAATTTCATAAATTTCCCCCAAATTTTTTTATTTTTTAATGTTCATTCAATTTTCTTCTCAATCGTGGGATCAAATCAATGTTTTTTCAACTACAATGATGAGAAAATTGGAAGGAGCGAGATGGAAAATGTTTCTTAAACACATTTCTAACAGAATGTGATTTTTTTTTTTTTGTTCAAGAAATTACATTGATTTCAAAATGTAATTCTAAAAGCAAAAAAAAATTTCAAGTACGTTATGACATTCATTTAGTCATCCAATGTACATAGAAATCTTTTACAAATATTCATACAAAAATCTACTAGTGTATTGCCAGCTTGATCCTGTCCCAGGAGAAAGACTACTGTCGCGTACCTGACTGTGGAGCCCGAACTGATGAGGGTGGCCTCTTGCGCAATTCCCATTCAAGCACCCATGTTGGTGGAGACAGGGATTGCTAGGATAGGGAAAGGGCGCAGGTGCCAGGAAGCTGTAGTAGTGAGGTGTAGTTGCAAAGCACAGGAGTCCTTCCAGTGGTGGTATGGATTCTGGTCACAAACCTTGTTCTGTGGCAGCCAGGCAGAGAGGTGCAAGATCAGGTTCAAGGTCGGAAACAGGAAGAAGTCGGTAACATGCTGCTGGTGGTGTACCAAATCAGGAAGCAAAGACATAATCATAAATCCAAGTTGGATTAGAATCGGCAACACAGGAACCAGAGCTGAAGACAATCCAGCACTGAGGCCAGGCAGACTCCAATAGGCTGCTGGGTGCAAGGCTCTGTGAATGCATGTGTACGCGCACATGCCCACATATATGCGCCAACATGCATTCTAGTCCTTGCTCATTTTGGGTCTCTATGCTCATGACTCTGCACATGTGCATAGGAATGAGCACCTGCTGCATGAGATCCCTGATGGCTACAGACAGAATGAGCTTCCTCTCATTGACATACAATGAAGAAACTCAGCTTCTAAAGCTGCCCACAGATGGTTTGAATCTCTGCCGGTTCAGCAGGGACCGCACGATATTCGAGCCATCTATGGCAAGCTGAATGTACCCAAGTCTATACATTTATTGACATAGGTACATCTAGCATTTTTGATTTTGGGCATGCAAATTTTGCCATCGGCTACAGCCACTAACAATCATTGTGTTTTTCTCCTAGCAATCAGTGCTGTCCTTATCTCGCTCCCTTTCCATTTAGATCGGAGGTTTCTCTCTAATATCAAGATAAAAGGTTATCTGTGGGATGGAGTAGTTGGTCTTTAATCGTTTATTGTCTAGAGATGAGTTCAGATAAAGATGTTTATAGGATACCATTTTATAAAAATGGGACAAAAAAATATTGTTTTCTAACGTTAAAACTCTTTGTATTACAGCGAGCAGCTCACACACAGTAATGTACTGCTAACTCTACATAGATGTTCAGACATAACTGTTCATAACTCAGTTTGTAGCCATGTTATTAAACACACTGTACTGACGTCAGTTCTTTAGGCAGCCTGAATTGTTCTGAACTGAACAAGCAGCTCAGTAACCAAAATCCCAGTCTGCCATAAAACAAGAAAAGTGCACCATCTATGACTTTGTTAAGATTCTAAATCTAGGCTTGGTTAACGCATGTGAGAACTGTGTTCTGTGTGTAGGCAGCCTATTTATTTCAATGTGCTGCCCTACCTGCAGAAACACACAGAACTCCCCAGATCACCCCCCCCCTTTTTTTTGGTATGCAGAAAACTGTACCATGTCTGCTGATGCATAGGGGTGCCATTGAGAGTAATGGCACCCTCATCCTTCTTGCTAAAGAGCAGCACATTTTGTTTGCGGGTCAGGGATGCAGCATTTCCTTAGCATTTCCAACCCGCACGAACCTAGCCTTAGGATGGCCAGTGTTCAAATCCAATATATAAATCATAATGAGATCTACCTGCACAGTGCAGACAAGGCTAATTATGGAAAACATAACTTCCACAGTCCACTCATAAACAAAGAGAACTATGTAGGATTTTTCAGTCTTGACTCTCAGAAAATAGTATCTAAAATAAAATATAATCTGCAATTTTTTGTGAATGGGGACATTTAAAAGGGGAAATAAACTTCTGAAGTATTGGGCAAATCACACTGGAACACAAGAGCAATGCTCAAAAAATGAGAGCACTTGTCCTGCAAAAAAATAATGTGAAAATGTATTGCAGACCCTTAGGGCTAGTTTACACTTGCTTCAAAACAAGCCTTCTGACAGGCTTTTTAAAGAGGAAGTAAACCCTGATGGGTTTTACTTCCTCTTTTGCTCACAGCAAAGCCTGCAAATGAAAAGCACAATGGGCTAGTATGCATCGCATACTAGCCCATTATGTGCCACTTACCTGCAAAAGAATCCAGCGATGTCCCCAGTCGCTTTAGTTGTGCTTCAAAGCCCCCATAGAAGTCTATGACAAAGTTCACTTGAAGCACCTGTGGCTTTTAAGGCTTTAATTCAGCTTTAGCTTCACTTTGTTTTGGAGAAGGAATGAGAGAGCCACACACACATGGGGCATCTGCCAAGCTTCAAAGGAGCATCACAGAAGCATCACCGATGCTTCACCAAAGCTTCATCGAAGCACCAAAACACATCATCAAAGCATGTTGACGCGGTAGGCGCTTTAATGTGTTTTGAAGCCAAAGCAAGTGTAAATGAGCCCCTAAAGTGGAATTCCAGGTTAACCACATTTCTCCCCCTTCTCATATTGAACTTCAGACAGACATAAAATATCTGTCTTTTTGTCAATAATCTGACTGTTAATGTATTCTTTCTAATTTTATATATCCCTGGATTGTACTTGAATGTGATGTTGTTATTGGGCCAGCCAAGTAGACACCAGTCTCAGAGGATATATATTAACCTTTTTTAGATGTTCCTCCTTTTTTTGTCCATTAGTTATGTTTTTGAGCTTTGTATAGTATTGTCCTCTCCACGGTTCCTTCGATAAGATATTATCTTAGGTTTCCGTTGTTGGATATTTTTCTGTAATAGTTTGGGACCATATGCTGTAACTACATTGGTTTTCCCTGACTTTTGCCCTCAAGCAAGATGGCGGACGGGCGACCTTCAGAGACTGTTGTCTAGTTGATTCTCCGCCCACTCTACGTTTATATGCGGTGACGCAGAACGTCTCCTCATTCCCGTGACCACGTCTAGAGCAGACGAAACGTTGGGAGGCGACGTGCTGACGTCACCGCAATCTGAGGATCCGTTCTGACACGCCGGCCGGCTTTTCTCATACTCTGCTGTTATTTTTTATCCAATTGTAAGTGTTACTACCCTTTTTCTATTAAATATTTTTACGATATTACGCTATGTGAGTTTTCTTTCCTCCTCTCACATATCGGACCTGCCGCATCTCCCGTTCCACCATTGGCTGAGACGTTCCACTGCTGCCTACTGTGTATATCCCCTATGCTCTGACTGATCCTGATGGATCATAGGCTCTGGTAAGGGTCAGTGGGTGTACTGGTGGTGGTTTTTTCATGTTCACACTGTCTGTTGCCAGTCACTGGGGGATGCACTTATGTGTTCATCATACACGGATTTACACTATATGAGTTTTTTTCTTTTCTGGTTGCTTCATTGATCGATTGGTGACCCCTGGAGGGACTGTATATACAGACAAGGTCTACTTCAGCATACCCAGTGATTTCAGCTTGACTAGGTCCGCTAGGATCTTTCTTTGTGGTAAGGGTCAGCAAGTCGTATTTTCTATATTGGAGCCAGACTTCACTCTTCTGATTCACATTGGGGTGTCACGCTCCAAACCTGATTTTCACTTGGACTATTAATAATTGTCTTATTCTAGGCTTACCTATAGGTAGAAGCCCAAAAAGTGGGTTTACAACCACTTTAAAGCTCTCTGAATGCCAGTCAAGGCCCCTGTGACTAAATAAAATGGTTAGCTTACAGTCCTGTTTACACCTTGCTTGTACCCCATGTCGCTTTAGTTGTGCTTCAAAGCATCTTCAAAGCCCCCATAGAAGTCTATGACAAAGTTCACTTGAAGCACCTGTGGCTTTTAAGGCTTTAATTCAGCTTTAGCTTCACTTTGTTTTGGAGAAGGAATGAGAGAGCCACACACACATGGGGCATCTGCCAAGCTTCAAAGGAGCATCACAGAAGCATCACCGATGCTTCACCAAAGCTTCATCGAAGCACCAAAACACATCATCAAAGCATGTTGACGCGGTAGGCGCTTTAATGTGTTTTGAAGCCAAAGCAAGTGTAAATGAGCCCCTAAAGTGGAATTCCAGGTTAACCACATTTCTCCCCCTTCTCATATTGAACTTCAGACAGACATAAAATGCACAATATTGCAGCTATAGGCGCTATAACTTTTGCGCAAAGCAGTCGCTTATTGCGATTTTTTTTTTTTTTTTTACAAAAATACGTCAAAATACGTATCGGCCTTAACTGAGAACATTATTTTTTTTTTTTTTTTTTTTTTTTTAATTGGGATATTTATTATAGCAACAAGTAAAAAATATAAATATTTTTTTTAAATTGTCGCTCTATTTTTGTTTATAGCGCAAAAAATAAAAACCGCAGAGGTGATCAAATACCACCAAAATAAAGCTCTATTTGTGGGGAAAAAAGGACGTCAATTTTGTTTGGGAGCCACGTCGCACGGCTGCGCAAATGTCAGTTAAAGCGACGCAGTGCCGGAAGCTGAAATTTCGCCTGGGCACGAAGGGGGTTTATGTGCCCAGTAAGCAAGTGGTTAAAATGTATTTTTTTTAAATGTAGGATTCTGAATGGTTTGACTTTTTTTACTTGTTATGTATTCCTCTTTAAGATCATGTGAACATTGTGTAAAGCAGTGCATAGACATCGGCTTTAATCACTAACATAAGGAAGACCTATTTTGCCAGTGCTCTGTTTGTCTCCTATACAATTGTGACATAAATTCTATCTCTTACATGAAGTACTTAACACAGTTATACAACTGCATGTTTTATTCATGTACAAAGGCAGCCTGCTTAAATTGCAAATGTAATTGCGCTATTTTATTTCTTGCATTGTGGATGGGGAATCAAACTAGCTGTGGCAGAAATTTGTCTCCTCTGAAAATGTACATCTATATTCAATTTATTTTCTTTAACTATGGAGTCCTAATTATAACTAATATCTTGCATCACTGGATATTGTCGCCTTCCAGTAAGTGTATTTTCCTCAGATGCTATCAGGTTTCTCTCCCTGTATTTTCTTACCAGATAATCAAACAATGATTGTATTAATTGATATAGCAGGATCTTGCTTAGTGTAGCAGTTTATTGAGCTGTCCGGGTTAGCCAGTTTTAGAGCTGATATGCACAGTTTTGGGAAAAGACGCAGTTGGCACTGGTTACTGTCACGTCCCAAAATTTCCTGGCACCTGGTATGTGAGAATATTGGGCTGTACGACACAAAGCACAAATGTACTATGCTAACACACACAGTCCATCTACTGTATATAATTAATCCGCTCGGCTCAGGCCTCCCGTGGGTGGTAGCTCATATGCATGTGGTATTCGTGTTCACTGCACCTTGTGAAATTACTCTCTTGTATGTTTGTAGAGTATCTGAGGGAAAAAATCTGCATACAATAAATGCTTGGAACAAGTTTTGAAAGTCTTAATCTTCGATTATGTAGCAGTTTATGTGTATATATGCAAGTTATTTATTTTATTTGTTACAGGTACTTATATGGTGCCGTCAATTTACAGAGCACTTTACATATATATATTGTACATTTACAGCAGTCCCTACCCTCAACGAGCTTACAGTCTAAGGTCCCTACAGTTAGGCTCCATTCACATCTATGCGATAGCGGCGTACGCGGCGTATTTTGCCGCAAGTGTGTATCTTTTTTTTTTTTTTTTTTTTTTTTTTTTTAGATTCTTCCCATTGCTGTCAATGGGCGAACGCCAATGTCGCCTGAAAAAAAGGGTCCGGGACTTTTTTTCAGGCGACAGGCGTTCGGCATCTATGAGATGTGAACCATCTCCATAGACAGCAATGGGAATTCTCCCCTCGTCAGGCGTTTTGTCGCATAGATGTGAATGGAGCCTTAAACAATACAGACTACACTACACGCTAAAAAAAATTGTCAGCTCCAGTTGGAGACGCTGTACTGACCTTGCAAGGTTAGTCCAGCAATCTCCCTCGCTGAGCTGCTTTGTTCTGACAGAACACTCTGATCAGCGCTCTCTGCTATTGGCTGAGAACATCGATTGGCTGCTGGTTTTCCAGCATGCACATCCGACACAAGCCAGCTTCTGACGGACAGACCGACATACACATGGGCAGAATGTCGGATGTCTTCTTTTCTTGAACCCGGCAAATGTCTCCTGACGTTCTGCCCGTATGTACGGGGCTCAACTCACTTTCATACATACACATACTAGGGCCAAATTAGGCAGGAACCTATTTAAGTGGCATTATAAAGGCAAAAAAGTGTGGTTTTTACCTTTTGACCAATCCCCCTATAGCAAAATGACGGCCGGGTGGTGGTTCAGTTATCCTGACTGGATGTCATATGACTTCTTTCAGGATAACTACCAGCACACAGCGTGGTGATCGGTGGTGCGGTGTGTCAGTCTGACACACCGATACAATGATCTTGGTAAAGAGCCTTTGACTGAGGCTCTTTAACACGTGATCAGTCGTGTCCCATCACGGCTGATCACAGTGTAAACAGAAAAAGCCATGTATCTGCTTTTCCTCACTCGCATTTGACAGACGCGAGTAGAGGATAGCCAATCGGCCGTCGTATTTTACGTTGTTTGCGTAAGCGTACGTGAAAGCAATGCGTATTTGCGACATGATTCTGAGCATGCGTTGTGCTAACGGCCCTCATTTACATGGGGTCACGGTTAATTTAAATGAAGCCCGCCCACTACATGCCTACTTTGAATTAGGCGGGGGGTTACGCCGGGCCATTTGCGCTACACCAACGTAACTTAGGGAGCAAGTGCTTTGTGAATACAGTACTTGCCTCACTATGTTACGTCGGCGTAGTGCAAATGGCATGCGCTACGCCGGCATAAAGATACGACGCGAAACGGGAATCTGGCTACTTGTATTTATTTTAAAAAAAAAATTGAATGGTGGACATTCTAATTTGACCAGCACCCAAAAGACCTCCGCTATCACTGTATGTAGTGCGGACTACTACAGTTCTATTCAGCATACCCAACGGTCCAGATATCAGATATAAATACTTGCATCAAGCCAAGCTGGACAAATATATGTTTGCAAAAAAAATAAAAAATCATTCCTGGCATTGTGCCGTAGGGCTTGGCCATAGCGGAACTATATGCTGACCATTAAATTCAAGCAATGAGAAAAATGAAAACATTATTTGTGACAGCTGGGTCATGAAGAGGTTAAAACAAATCCTTTTGATGATTTGAAGCATTCATTATCGCGTATCTTGAAAATCCTGATTGAAATTGATTAGCAATCATTCCCTTTGCTCCATACAAAAGTTAGCACACCCTTCACTGCTCTACTTCGCTGCAGCCATTTGATTTGAAGATTGTGGTGTGTTCTAGCGGTGCACAATGTCAGCAAATATTGGCAGATCTCTTGTCTGTCATATACGAAATTATTTGTTTTTATTATCACCATTGTTTTTAACAAAGGGATTGGAACATCTGCTGCTTCTTCCACTTTATCGTTGCTTTCATCTCTCCAACATGCTTTACCCTTATGCTTGGTGATTTCAGCGTACTGTAACACTACACGCTTTGTATTACATTCAGGATAGGTTTACGGAATTAACTAAATATTTTGTGAACCATAAAAATTCATTGAGATTTCCAGTTTTTTTTCCAGTTATTTTGTGTTGCATGTTTTAAGATTATATATATATATATATATATATATATATAAAAAAAATAATATAATTTTTTTTTTTAAAGCACTATGAACAAGTGTTGTTTTCATAAATGTTGCCATTTCCTCAAAGCCTAGTTTCTTCAGCATATGGTAGAGTGGCTGCTCCTTTTTAAGTGCCAGAGCCCAAATGTATCCAGGCTGGTCTCAGCTGGCTGGGGACTGTCGATAAGGACCTTTCCCCTGGTGCATGTAGCTCAAAACATAATTTGTCAACTAAAAGATTCCTTTGGTTACTCACACTTTCTTTAATCGCACTTGATGAAATCCTAAGGCACTGGTGATGTAGCCCTGGCCTCTCGGATGCCCCCTTGGGAAGGCCATGTCTCCAGTGCCTTCCATGGAGATCTCATCTGTAAACGCCTAGATCTCAGGGGAGGGGGAAGGTATTTTTTTTTTTTCTTCATCAAATTGAACAACGGTAGTTGGAGTTAGCCCATCGTAAAGTGATAAAAACATTTCAGTTCTGTCACACTCTGGACCTTGGGGTAACTAAACCCATTAGGAGTACATGGCCTGTAAAAAAAAACAAAAACAGGGCTAATTCTGATATTGTAAAAGCCAATTAGGCCTAATCTGTTCTGACAGCTTTCCTTCTTGACCTGAAAGATACCCTTTCTCCAATTCACAATTTTAAAATCTACTCATAATTCATAGGATCAGACATGACCAATCTACAGTACTGTCGATTTTATATATTTGAATGTGGAAGAAAATGCTGAACGGCGCAAGATCACACATGACTAGGCTATCGTATACAGAAGGCGGACTAGATGTCTTCAGCCTCCTGAGTGACCTGCCTGCCTAAGGCCCCTTTCACACTGAGGAGTTTTCCAGGCGGTTTAGCGCTAAAAATAGCACATAAATAGCACCTGAAAAACTCCTGCCCCAGCATTTTCAATGTGAAAGCCCGGGGGCTTTCACACTGAGGCGATGCGCTGGCGGGAGAGAAAAAAAAATCTCCTGCAAGCAGCATCTTTGGAGCGGCCGGTGAGAGGAGCAGTGTGTATACCGCTCCTTCACTGCTCCTTCCTATTGAAAACAATGGGACACCGCGGTAATACGCCTCTACAGAGGCGCATTGCGGGCGGTATTAACCCTTTTTCGGCTGCTAGCGGAGGTTAATACCACACCGCTTCCGCTATACCGCCACCTCACATCCTGCTCCCAGTGTGAAAGAGGCCTAAGTGATATACTGACTATCTCTAAATTGGCCATCACGTACTGCACAAAAATGTGAGTTACTAGTTTGTGACATGGGGTATACTTGAAATATTAATACATTAAGAAAACTATATCCGAAGAAGGAGCAGCCGAATGAGCGTAAAATTGTGCCATCCTATAGGCCACTATTCAAACCTTCGCATTGATCAGAACGTTTCTGTCAACGCCTTCCTCAGGGACCAGAAAGGGAGACTGTATTGGTAGTCTGGAGCTCTCTTTTACCATGGATACAGCACGGTCTTCACCTAAGCCACCTCTTCAGCCGTCTGGGTCCAGGCACCGACATGTTTACATTGGGATGGCAGCTTTGATTACATGTGGCTTAACGGCCTCTGCACATGCGTGAGCCATATTGTGCTTTGTAAATGGTCCCACAGCTTTCTGGGACCTATGAGGTGTTCTATAAGGCTACAGGGTAGGATGGGGGCTGAACTTCTGCTCGGATTGCCACAGCAATCTGACCAGAAATGGGAGCGGGTACCTGTCAAAACCTGGTACCCGCTCCCCCCAAAACAACATTTAAAGCAGGTGAGGAGGCAGACAAGCGAAGCTTCCCCATTTTGGGCGAAGTTCCACTTTAAGTATTTTCATTCTTCAAATATTTTTATTTTCTGTTGCATTATGGTCTCTTTTTTTTTGTAATGCCTCTTTTCTGTAAATTATTTTATGTGCACCATTTTACCTTTTCTATTATAACATTTTGAAAAGTGTTTAATATTGTCTCTAATGCAGAACTGAAAGGATCACTGTCTCTTTTGAGTGCTAATTCTGCTAAATCTCTGGATATTCCTGTCTGTGGTGACAGTGAATATTACAGATCTTTTTATTAAAAGTCATCATTGTTACTGTTAAAAAATGAACTGCATAGTTGGTCAAACCCAGCGACGATCGCTCTGTCTGCTGGAACTTGGATTGTGGTCCTGTGTACTGAAAAATCTTTGTGTAGGTTGAGGGTGTCATTGTCGCGTATCGGTGACAGAGCGGTGTGAGTTTGACTAGCCATTTGTCACGTGTTGAAGTTGGCCAGGGTCTGATACCATTTCTGTCACATCAGCAGTACAGCCATGCATGATGGATCTACACCTGGGATGCGCTTAAATTGTGCAGCCGCCTACCTTTTCATCGATTTTTAACAGGCTGTGCAAGTGGCTGCACGGAACAAGGCCTTTTGTGCAGGTAAACTGAACACCCTGTGAATGTTCCTCTGGGGTAAAGATGGAGAAAGGTTGGTGTACATATCTAAATATTAACTTTTATTTTGCTTTGTCCAAATGTAACAATGTATTGGCCTATCCATCTATTTTGCTGTATCTTTGTTTCATTAAAGGGCATGAAAAGCTTGCAGGTCCTGGGAGAACTTCATCCTGGCATCAAAATGTATATCGTCATCCTGGAGAACCTTAACGACAAGTCTCATAGCAATGTATTCGAGCACAAGACATCCATAAATAGCATCAGGCTGCATGTAATGATACTGTATGTATCTGTGAATGGTTTCATGCCGCTGAGTCTGCTGGGAATGCCAGCAGAGCTTGAGAATGATTCTGTACACCTCTCACGGGATGGAAGTGTCATTTCTTTACTACAAAATAGTGCTGATATAAAATAACATTATTTTGTTTTGTTACATAGATTTCAACAGACAATAGAACAAACGCAGATTATGATATTTATTTATGAGCTAGCATAGGCCAAATAACTACTCTAGGGCTCCCAAGCAGCTATTGTAAGCCAACTGTGCCTAAAAGTGATGATATAGGTGGAGTGTAGTAGAATGAGACCATGCCCCCCCCCCCCTCTAGCTTCTAATGCATGTGGAGAACTCCTCTGGTGATCTCTTCCTATCATAATTTCCGACAGTATTACGGCCAACAGTGGAGTGTCGGGTATACCAAGGTCTTCTTTGCATCATTGCATATATGGGATTAAAAAAAATTCTGGACTGCCGCACTCTGTTAAACGACGTCTTTATTGGATAAAATCAAATCAAAACATAATCCAAAATAGTGTAGTCAAAATCGAAGAAGTCCACGTTTTCATTTTGACTACACTATTTTGGATTTTGTTTTGATTTGATTTTATCCAATAAAGACGTTGTTTTACAGAGTGCGGCAGTCCAGGATTTTTTCTAATCCTATGCACCTGTGCAGAGCCAGCACCTGTCGGTCTCGGTAGGGTGGAAGCAATCCGAGGGATCAGTAGCTTTTAGAGCGGTATTATTCCTTCATAGTTGCATATAGTTAGGCTGAAAAAGGTCCATGGAGTTCCACTAGTATAACATTATTTTTTTTAAATAAAATGAAAAGATTTATATGCAGAACCCTATACCCATAGTTGATCCAGAGGACAGCAAAAAACCTTATAAAGCATGGTCCCATTTGTTCCAATGGGGTAAAAACAAATTCTTACTGATCTGATGAAGGCAATCCGATACTCCCTGGATCAACAGTCTTGTGTTTTTTCATAAAATGATGTTATCCTGTTGCATTCCTAAATGCACACAATGTATCAATTTTTTAACAGTCTACTGAGTCGGCTAGAACTAGCTTCTGAGGGATGCTAGTCCACATTTTTACAGCTCAAACTGTGAAGAAGCCTTTCCATATGCGAAGGTTAAACCTCTTTTCCTCCAGATGCAAAGAGTGCCCCCATTTCCTTTGCAATGACTTTAAAGTGAATAACTTTTGCACCAAGTCCACTATATGGACTGTTTTTGTGTTTTATATATGCTGATCATACCCCCCTTTTTAAACACCTCTTCTCAGGTGAGACTAAATTCAGTTTAGTATATCTTTCTTCATGGCAGAAGTCCTCCATGTCTCTTGTCAGTTTATTTGCCCTTTACTGTACTACCAGAATGATAGACGTCTTTTCTCTGTCTTTACTAAATGTTCACACCCCTTAGTTGGACTGCTTTGGGAACCTCCCAAAGATCCTGATTCTACTAATCCAGGTGTACTTCTAGTGTAGTAAGCCTTGTAGTAAAATTGGTGAGAAGATCATGTTTATCACACTGTGGAACACCATTACTTCTATACCCTGTACAGAGTGAAGTCAATGTAAAACAGGTCAACTGCTTGCCATAGGAAACCACATCTAAATTGCTGTGCTTTAATAAACTGTAATATCGGGATTGATAAAGTTACAACAGTGCCCTTAAAAGTACCATCTACTAGATCAGTGGTTTCCAAACACCAACCATGGGGCGCTATTCCTCCTGCTGGCACCAACCATGGGGCGCTTTTCCTCATGCTGGCACTGGTGAGGCACAGGCAGGCTGCAAAAGATGGGCACTGGTAAAGCTGCTGGGCACAAACAGGCTACAAATGATTGGCATTGGTGAGGCATAGGCAGGCTGCATTGATCTCCTGCTCCATGTCTGCAGTCTCTGACCATCTCCTGCACCATGTCTGCAGTCTCTGACCATCTCCTGCACCATGTCTGCAGTCTCTGACCATCTCTTGCACCATGTCTGCAGTCTCTGACCATCTCTTGCACCATGTCTGCAGTCTCTGACCATCTCTTGCACCATGTCTGCAGTCTGACCATCTCTTGCACCATGTCTGCAGTCTCTGACCATCTCTTGCACCATGTCTGCAGTCTCTGACCATCTCTTGCACCATGTCTGCAGTCTCTGACCATCTCTTGCACCATGTCTGCAGTCTCTGACCATCTCTTGCACCATGTCTGCAGTCTCTGACCATCTCTTGCACCATGTCTGCAGTCTCTGACCATCTCTTGCACCATGTCTGCAGTCTCTGACCATCTCTTGCACCATGTCTGCAGTCTCTGACCATCTCTTGCACCATGTCTGCAGTCTCTGACCATCTCTTGCACCATGTCTGCAGTCTCTGACCATCTCTTGCACCATATTTGCTAGAGGTGCACCGCATGGAAATTTTGCAATACTATTAGCAATGTGTTATATAAAAATGTCTTCATTTTATTTAAAATATATAAAAAAAAATCATTTTTTTAAAACAGTCATTTTTGGTATCAGTTTCGGTTTTCGGTCTAGTGTATTTATATGTCATTTTCTGTATCGGTACTTAAATTTCCATTCGGTGCACCCCTATTTATTTAATTGGCTTAGAGGCAGATCTCTTGTGAACAATGATGATCTAATAGGATATCCAAAGGTGCCTTGAGTTCTAAATAGAACCTGAAATTATTTTGGTATCTTTTGCATCGAAGATGACATCATCTAGCTAGCAACAGGTAATCCCATAATTGGAAAGAGACCTAATAAAGGTCAATGAGGGAATATCCTAGTGATCCGGTACCAGCTGACTCTTCCCATGCGTGCTTGACTCGTATTATACATTGTTGTAGCCGATGATCACATAGGCAGCTTCACCAAGTTGAAATCCAATTTTCTTTCTACTTTAGAAATCAGACTTTTGTTTAGTAAAGCTTCCCCAGTATTATAGGATTGCAGTTCACTCAGCGAAGTAGGTGTGCAGACCAAAGAAAATGGGTCATGTCCAGCTGAAGCTGTGAGGACTTCTCCATACAGTAATGGCTTAGAGAAGATTAAACCGAGTATTACAGTGAGGAGGATTACATTTCCTTAAGTGTATAAAACTGACAGCAAATTACTGCTATTTCGCGAGTAGCAGTTTTATTTCTTTGCATGAATGAATTGTTCCCATGATGCATTGCAAATCCCTCTTAATCTATCTGGCGTGGCATTATAATCATAAAATAAAATGTCTCCCCTAGTCTACAGTACATTTTATTGCACCCTAAGGCAGAGGCAGATAAATGAATGTAGCATTCAGGAGCCTCTTGGTAAAAATCTAGGAGCCAGCAGTCACTTTCAAGAGCCAGGTAACATATAGTTGTACTGAGAATAGAAAAACCCATAAGGTGTGATTTGTGATTTCTTACTCTAAGGCAGGGGTGTCCAAACTTTTTTTCAAAGAGGGCCAGATTTGATGAAGTGAACATGCGTGAGGGCGGACCATTTTGCCTGACATTCTTTGAACCATAAAAATTTGGTCTAAGTGTGTTCGTTCGCGCACTAATACACTGCCAAACAAGAATTCTCTTGCCATTGTGGCTGTGTGAGTAAA
Organism: Rana temporaria; assembly: GCF_905171775.1. NCBI lineage: Eukaryota > Metazoa > Chordata > Amphibia > Anura > Ranidae > Rana > Rana temporaria. The sequence goes on from NC_053492.1 coordinate 190,083,547, forward strand.
GAGATGAGCTTGTGCGTGTTATTTGGATATTCCATATTTATTGGCGTATAACGCGCACCTTCACTTTAAGAGCGAAGTTTCAGGATTTTTTTTTTTTAATAAAGAACTGTGAAGTAAAATAAGGGTCGGTGCCCATCTGCAGATCCACTATTGCCATGAATGCAGCACCCACCGTTGCCAGGAATGCACGCACCGTTGCCAGGAATGCACGCACCGTTGCCAGGAATGCACTCACCATTGCCAGGAATGCACCAACAAGTGCCAAAGATTATCTACAGAAGAATCTCCTGTTTAATAGAAAGTCCCGCCTCCTTTGATGGACAGAACAGTCGTCCAATGGCAGCGCCGGAGACGGGACTTCCTATTACAGAGGCCGACCGTAAACTGGAAATTCTCCTGTGTGTGTACGGCGCTCGTCTCGCCTCCTCCCTGTCCTCCAAGGCATATACATCTTTGTGGTCTCGGTGCTGGGAGATCGTCGGCGGCTACAAAAGATATACATGTCCAAACGACTAGGCGGGCTGTTCAAAACCGGAAAGCGGGCCGGACTTTGGACATGCCTGCTCTAAGGCATGTGGATGCTGTATCTAAATATAGTTGATTTCGAAGTCCCATAACAGCTTATTTGATAGTCGTGTATATTAAAGCGGAGTTCCACCCAAAAATTGAACTTCCGCTTATCCCACTCCTCACCCCCTTACATGCCACATTTGGCATGTAATTTTTTTGGGGGGGGAGTGGGGGCTTCAGGAGAAGGGGACTTCCTGTCCCACTTCCTCCTTCCGCCGAGGGGCTGCAAAGGCGATGAAGCTTAATCGCCTTTTGGCAGCCCCTCCCTGTAGGCGATCGCCTAGGACACGTGACAGGTCCTAGGCGATCGCCTGTCCAATCAAGCAGCGCCGGGCCGCACGCATGCGCAGTGGGTGCCCGGCCGTGAAGCCGAAAGCTGTCATGGCCGGTGAAATAAAGTCAGTATATCGGTATTATTATATTAATAATCGATATTCATATTGATGAGAAAAATTCCAAGAAAATCCGTTCCGTTCTTGTGTAAAAACTCCAAAATGTATTTAATGATAAAATAGTAAAATATCACATGAATATCATCAATTGTAGAATATAAAAATAGCATCAATAAGTTTCTTAATCTTGAAATGAAAGTTGCAAATATATATCTTTGTGTGTGTGTGGCTATGTCAGCCTTCTTCTAAGTGTCAGTGAGCGTGTTCTAGCATGTCAGCTCATTTCCAAGTGTGTGAGCTTGAGTGTGAGCTACCATGTCAGCTCATTTCCAAGTGTGAGCTTGAGTGTGAGCCATTCAAGAGAAGAGAGAGCCCAAATATAACCTACCCCCACCCTTCTAAAAATACGTCATGTAACGGTTCATTTTTGACTTGTTCTACAAAAAACGCGCCAAATTCAAATCTTCCTTAGAAGAGAAAGAGAGGGTCAATTACTCTCAAATTCCTGAGGATAGGGCTGTAAGCTGTGAATAAGTAGCTACATTTTAACCTATATAAGACAAATGTCCTTTAACATCTAAATCAAATATACATATATATATATACATACATACACACATATATATATATATATATATATATATATATATATATATATATATATATATATATATATATATATATATATATATATATATATATATACATAGAAATACTGTAGTCTACAGAAAGAATTATATTCCTAACTAAAATACGTTTACATCTTACAACATGTAACCTTATATCTTCATTTGCCATGATGGGGGAAGGTAGGATGTCTATATGAAGCCAGCTAGGCTAATGACAACCATATGCCAGTTATACCATAGAAGCTTATGAACTATATACTTAAATATATAACAAATGATATAATTCACTTTTCCAAATCCAGACACTATATGGAATACTTTAAATATATCCAAGTCCATTATTCTCAAAGACCCAACTCCATTCATTCATGTGTTAATATTGTTAATAGATGAATATTAGATATTAGATTAAAGAAAATCTTTATAACAATTCCCTCTCAAAATGATTGATTAACAATCTTTCATTTTCCATCTAATCTCATTCATAATCATTTGCTTCACATATGTATCCATTCATATAAATCTTAAGATAATTGACTTGAATATATTCTCAATTTCAATTCCACATAAGGAAAAGTGATTTCAAAAAAACTTTTGCTTCATGTACCATAAAATATTTTTTTATACCTTATTAATTTCTTCTTCCATTTGTCATAAAATCAACCCCCTTAATATTCCTAAATTCATGAATGTAACATAGTTGTACAATACTTTGAAGTATGAATGTCACTTCAGAAATATATGTTTCATATTTTCCCTCCAAATTATGTTCAGTATATTTAACTATAATCCATACAATATTTCTAATAACCTTGTCAAAATGTAAATATAAAATATGTTCCTAACTTCAATTTGTTCATATGTGTGAGATGACTTCAAAACTAAATGCATATTACAAGGTAAAGTTAATCCTAACTTGTTTATGTACCTTTAAGAAACATGTACTCTATCTTAATTAACACAAGATGTTCCTACTAACTAGACTTCATTGTAAAAAAGTTTAACCCTTTCAACTCTGAAAGTACACTACATGTGTTTTAAAAATTGGTGTGTAACAAATATCTTTTCTTGATATGAAAAACATATCTCGTCACATAAAAAGTTCATATATAAAAACTACAATATATCTGATGGATAAAATTATATCATCAGTCGTCAAAAATAAAAAGTCAATTGTTTTTAGAAATTTCCCTCTCATTAGAGGTATTGATTCTTCTTTCTTTTTCTTCCTCTTGTACTCCTGTACTGTAAAGTTGAAAAACTTTATTGAACATAAAAAGACAACAATAATTATGACAAATGAATCTCATATGTCATCTTCTCCCAGAACTATTTTCTTAAGTTTCAAAGGGCTTGTTTGCATCTGGAAGATCTTAGAAATATGACATTTCTCTTCTTTTGGTGACTCATAAGTCAGATCCTGTAAAAGAATGCAGCATCAATTTTTTTGAATGAAAAAATACATTTTATATATCCTAATATTTCATCATGACATGAAAAACATATTTTGATTATAACATTTATAATTGCCTTACTTGACTTTATTTTTCTTAAACTAGGCCTATACTTCTTATACTATTTTCTGTGTATTTTAAATATTACAAGACACAATTTCTCTTTTTTTGTCATGACTCAAAACATTGTTTTAACAAACACAGAAATGTTTTCAATCAACCCAGAGGACTGAAATGAAATATATCCATTCACTTCTGCCCTACAAAATTTCAGAGTAATGCGTGCTGTACTGTAATTTTTATCTTCCAATTCAGCATTTTCTGTAGAATTTTGGCTGAATGATATTTTTTGAGTAGCACATAGAATAACCTGCTGAATGAATCTTGATATCATCAACAAATACTGGCTTAAAGCCTCTCTCAGCAGTTCTAAAAACATCCTTTTGTACACTTTGCTGAACATGTTCTGTTATTAAATCTACCTGTATAGATTTAGATTGTAACGTTTTAACAAATGGGCAATATCTGTCATATAATTCTCCTGAATTAATTCTCTGTAGGAGAAGTTTTAATGATTGATCAGATGTCGGTAATATGATCTGACTAGATCTCACAATCTTTTCTGTTACTTTAACTGCAAAATAAAGACTTAACAATTGCTTATTATGTGCATCAAATGTCTTTTCCATATTTGTCAAACCTCTGGAGAAATATCCGATTATTTTCTGATTACTGTTTTTTAATTGTGACAAAGTAACTGAAATCGAATTCTCTGATAAATCAGTGTACAATCTCATAGATGGACCAATTTCAATTGTACTCAATGAATGAGCATTCTGCACATCCCATTTCAACATTTTAAAGGCATCTGTCTGGGGTTGACCCCATTTATCAAACACATCATCTTTTTCTCTCAACAAATCAAATAATGGTTTAACTTTATCATCATACTTCTGTAAAAACTCTTTGCAACACTTTATTTCGTTCAAAAATTTATGTAATGCCTTGTAAGATGTTGGAACTGGAAAAGCAGAAACTTTTCTGATTTTTTCCTGTGATAATCTTCTATGTCCATGACTAATTTGCATGTGCATGAATATTACATGACTTCTCATCAATTGAACTAGTTCAGTATTCAGTTTCAGCCCTGCTGTTTCTAATAGCGAAAATAACTCTGACAAAAGATTAATGTGCTCTTCTGTAGTTTCTGTGGTCAACAAAAACTTGTCCACATGCTGGAAAATACATTCTGGTCTAGAGAATTTAGATAATACTTCCTGCAAACTCTCATGTACTATGCCATCACTAATGTCCAATCCTGGAATTAATCTAGTGAATGCATAGGTTTCTTTATTAAAGCTGAATGCAAGTTTATATTGACAGCTTTTAGTTAATGGTACTGAAAACGTACTGTTGGCTATTTCCAATACAGAAAATATTTTAGCCTTGACATCCATGTGTGACATTAAATTTAAATCAGGAATAATAGGTGTGTCATTTGTAATGCACTTATTCAATGCTCTTACATCAACTGATAACATATACTCATCATCAGCATTCTTGATAGGCCAAATGCAATTATTTACCACAGATCGTGTTTTCTTTAATATTCCTTGCTGTAAAAATTCTTGTACAATGTCAGAAACTGGACCTATTGCTTCTTGTGGCAACTTATTTTGACTTTGAGGTTTGGGATCTTTTCCTTCAATATCAATTTCAATATCTTTAAACACACCTGTGTCATTTTTGGTCTGACTCCAAAGACTTTTATGTGTTTGAACCAATTTCTCCAATACAAGATTGGCTTTTGTATGAGGCCATTTAAAATCTGAAGACATGTCAGCGACTGCTGTAGAAATGTTCCCAACATTACTGTAAATAGACTGATCTATTAAAATTGGAGCAACATAATTTAATGTTGGAGAAGTTAAAACTTCTTTTTTCCTTGATTTAGTCAATGGAAGTAATCCATTTATCTCATTGTCAGTATTGTTTGTCTTATTGATTGAACTGTCATTAACAGTCAATGTACTGATCTGCTTGACTTCTGAGGCATAAGGCAAGTCAATCGACTTTGAACAAGGATGAACAAATTGCTCAAAATGTTCCTCCTTTCCTAATTCCAATGTTTTTTCTTTGTGTACATATCCACTTTCTTTACTCTGAAAGCAATTAGCATTTCCTGTCTGCTCAATTCTGTCTGTGACGTGAATCTCATCATATCTGGGTGTGGCCATACAAGTGGCAACTCTGATTTCTCCATCTTTCCTTTGTGTGTTTAAACTCTGTCTATCTAGACTTTCTGTACATATTGTATCTTTATTCATTACTTTAGTTTTAAACAAAACTTCAAGTTCCTGGTCATATTTTCCAATTGACCGCTTTACCGGCACAACAGACTTTTTCTTAGAATCATCACTATCATTACTGTAGCTTAACTCTGCTTTAAACATTACATTATTCTGTAATTCCAACAACTGAATATCTTTTATTTGAATTGCACTTTGCAAATCATCTATTCGTTCAGTCAAAATTGAACATTTAGTACATAGACTATTGTCCTTCCCTGTTGCACAATTATCATTCCTTTCAGGAGCTAAAATCATTGCATCAAAAACTTTAACAAGCTTCATCAAATTCCTAATCTGTTTGCTGAATTTCTTAAAAGTAAATTTTGACTTTTGGATCTCAATATTAGATTGTAAGCATTCATTGAACATGTACCTCCATAATTCATCATCTTTAACAAATTTTGACAGATTTTTGAATTCTAAATTACTCTCACTAGATAATTCATTAATAAAATCCATTACTTACCAATTTAGGACGACTTCTTTCGCGCTTTCCCTCTCTTTACGGGAAATTACGTCATCAAGAAACAGGATTTTCTTACGTGTGTAAACTTCTTCACCAAATAATTCTATGTTTCCAGATCCATTCGATGATGCTGAAAGTTCTTTCGTTTTTATTTCTCCTTGAAGCTTGTCTGCATGATCAATGCTTGTTTTCCCTCTCGACAAGCGATAGGAGAAATAATTCAAAAACGTTCGATATTCAAGCAAATCGATTCTGGCTAAGGCTCGCCATTGAAATAAAGTCAGTATATCGGTATTATTATATTAATAATCGATATTCATATTGATGAGAAAAATTCCAAGAAAATCCGTTCCGTTCTTGTGTAAAAACTCCAAAATGTATTTAATGATAAAATAGTAAAATATCACATGAATATCATCAATTGTAGAATATAAAAATAGCATCAATAAGTTTCTTAATCTTGAAATGAAAGTTGCAAATATATATCTTTGTGTGTGTGTGGCTATGTCAGCCTTCTTCTAAGTGTCAGTGAGCGTGTTCTAGCATGTCAGCTCATTTCCAAGTGTGTGAGCTTGAGTGTGAGCTACCATGTCAGCTCATTTCCAAGTGTGAGCTTGAGTGTGAGCCATTCAAGAGAAGAGAGAGCCCAAATATAACCTACCCCCACCCTTCTAAAAATACGTCATGTAACGGTTCATTTTTGACTTGTTCTACAAAAAACGCGCCAAATTCAAATCTTCCTTAGAAGAGAAAGAGAGGGTCAATTACTCTCAAATTCCTGAGGATAGGGCTGTAAGCTGTGAATAAGTAGCTACATTTTAACCTATATAAGACAAATGTCCTTTAACATCTAAATCAAATATACATATATATATATACATACATACACACATATATATATATATATATATATATATATATATATATATATATATATATATACATAGAAATACTGTAGTCTACAGAAAGAATTATATTCCTAACTAAAATACGTTTACATCTTACAACATGTAACCTTATATCTTCATTTGCCATGATGGGGGAAGGTAGGATGTCTATATGAAGCCAGCTAGGCTAATGACAACCATATGCCAGTTATACCATAGAAGCTTATGAACTATATACTTAAATATATAACAAATGATATAATTCACTTTTCCAAATCCAGACACTATATGGAATACTTTAAATATATCCAAGTCCATTATTCTCAAAGACCCAACTCCATTCATTCATGTGTTAATATTGTTAATAGATGAATATTAGATATTAGATTAAAGAAAATCTTTATAACAGCCGGGTGCCCACAGTGACAATGAAGACGCCGGGGAGGGGGGAGAGGAGCGGAGCCCCGGCCGGCGCGTCGCGTCGCTTGAACAGGTAAGTGTCTGTTTATTAAAAGCCAGCAGCTACACTTTTTGTAGCTGCTGACTTTTAATAAACATAAATATTGGCTGGAACTCCCCTTTAACCCATGGTGACCAACCATAATTTGCAAGTCCCTAATCTAAGTGTATGAACTGAACTCGGATTAGATCTTGTGGGTTCTGTATACTGATTTTCTTAATTTCACAAATGGGCCTACTGTAATGTCTAGTTCTAATGTCCTGTTGCATTTATTAGTAATTATTTTCTTTATTCTAATGGTGGCCAATACTGTGTTTTTTTTTTTGTGTCTGTACCCTTTTATATTGCTCCATATTGTTCCTTTAGCAAATCTTCCTCTGTTTTTTAATAGCTGTAGCACAAATTGTCAGTTTGTTTTGTAGCCAAAAAAGACAGAATGCCAGATGGACTGATTAAAGTGTCACGATCTCTATAAACTGAGACAAGAGCGTGTGTGTTTTTTTTTTTTTTTTTTTTTTTTTTAATGGAAGTTTCAAAGTCAAATGGAAATGTGCTAAATTAAGTAGGAAAACCAGGGCTTGCATTACCTAATTAGAAAAATACCAATGCTCTTTGCAAAAAGAGGATCAGATGAGAAAATTGCAACATTTTAACCATGCTAGATGTGTGTAAGAATACATGTGCTAAAATGCAAAAATATGACTGAATTGTAACCCCAGTTTAATTTGCATGTTTTAGATCAGTGGTCTCCAAACTGTGGCCCCCAGGCCGAATGTGGCCTTTTGCTTGCGTTTTTATCCAGCCCTTGGGCCACCATTCCTTGCTTTGCTACAGGCACTATTTCTTCCAGTGACAACAATGAGGCGCCATTCCTTCCACTAACATCAATGATGGGGCACTATTCCTTCCACTGGCCCCAAACATGAGGCACCATTGTTTTCACCGACACTAACGGTGGGGCACTATTCCTCCCACTGACCCCAATGTTCAGGCACCATTCCTTCCACTGACACCAACAATGAGGCACTATTCCTCCCATTGACATCAGTGAAGAAGCACTAATCCCACCACTGACACCAATGATGGGGCAATAATCCTCCCACCAATACCAATAATGAGGCACTATTCCTCCTTCTAGTGATCACAGGCACTATATAATTTTCGTACTCCCGCTAACAACCAAGCCTGTTTTTTTTTTTTTTTTTTTTAATTATTATTCCAGTGATGTGGGACATGTTCTTCTCTGACTAGCTACAGTCCAGCCCCCCCCTAAATGACAGAAATGTGTCCCTTTGTTTTAGATAAGCCTACATAATTTAAAAGGAACTTGCGTTACTTTGCTCCCCTAATGTCTGTTCAGCCCCTATGGGTAAAAAAAATAAATACCTAGGACTTCCAGGAGTAAGGGAGTATATCACTTGCTCCCCTTCCTTTAACTTAAAGTGGTTGTAAACCCTTACAGACCACTTATACCTACAGGTAAGCCTAGATTAAGGCTTACCAGTAGGTGCAACAAATATCTCCTAAACCTACACGGTTTAGGAGATATTTGCAGAAAAGACTGCACCGATGTCTATGGCGCATTCGCGTGCCGTAGACAACGGCGCAGGCGCACTGAGCGTGCCGTTAATGGATGGGACATGCCGTTAGTGACGTCATCACGACTCTAGCCAGTCCTTGCGCTGGAGCAGCGATACCGGAAGTCACTCTGGGTATCATGGTGGCGACGGAGGAGGCGAATGAGGATGGCTGCGGGGGCTTCGATCTCGGGTAAGTACTTCATAATGAGCTAGTATGCTATCATTATTTGTTACACAAACTCTAGCTCATCTCTTCCACCTTCTGAGCAAGTCACTTAAAGCGGAGGTTCACAATAATAACATGCATATCTGACCAACTCCCTTATAGTCGTAAGAAGTACTGTCCGCAATTCTTCTCTTTTTTTTTTTTTTTTTTTTTATGCTTTACGTACCTTGTAGTCCATTTTTTCAATCTACTTCTCCCCGCGGGAGTAGGCGTTTCTATGCCTAGAGGGATTGTCATCTGGGAGATCGCCCAGATGATTGACGTCTGTTATCCCCGGCAGATAAGGCCCCGCCCCCCCTATTGCGTAGGCGCGCACGAGTTACGGGGCTTCCGAAAAAAGCCGAACATGCGGAGATGTGAGTCGACTCTGTACGGCGCCCATAACTCGTGCGCGCCTACGCAATGCGGGGCCTTATCTGCCGGGGCAAACAGATGACAATCCCCCTAGGCATAGAAACGCCTACTCCCGCGGGGAGAAGTAGATTGAAAAAATGGATCACAAGGTACGTAAAGCATAAAAAAAAAAAACTAATTGCGGACAGTACTTGTTACGACGATAAGGGAGTTGGTCAGATATACATGCTATTAGGGTGAACCTCTGCTTAAACGCATATTGGTTGATTTACTAAAACTGGAGTGTGCAAAATCTGGTGCAGCTGTGCATAGAAACCAATCGGCTTCCATTTTTTTTTTTGTCATAGCTTAACCACTTGCTGACTGCTGCACGCAGATAAACGTTGGCGGAATGGCAGCGATGGGCACTCTCCGTGACTGTTCCCATGGGCCCCACAAACTCGATGTTCGTCGGCGGCCCACGATCGCGTCACAGAGAGGCAAAACGGGGAGATGCCTATGTAAACAAGTGCCTAGTGACAAGACAGTGATCTACTGCTCCCTGTCATCGGGAGCAGTGATCACTGTCATGTCACTGGTAGCCCAGCCCCATCATGGTTAGAATCACTCCCTAGGACACTTCCTCGCCCCCCTAGTGGTCAACCCCTTCCCTGCCAGTGTCATTTACATAGTAATCAGTGCATTTTTATAGCACTGTTTGCTGTATAAATGTGTATGGTCCCGAAATAGTGTCAAAAGTGTCCGATGTGTCCGCCATAATATCGCAGTCACGATAAAAATGGCAAATCGCCACCATTACTAGTAAAAAAAAACGAATAATAAAAATGCCATAAAACTCTCCCCTATTTTGTAGACGCTATAACTTTTGCACAAACCAAAAATATGTCGAAGAATTGATATCGGCCTAAACTGAGGAAATTTTATATATATATATATATAATTTTGTCGCTTTTTTTTTTGTTTGTTTATAGTGCAAAAAATAAAAAACTAAGAGGTGATAAAATGGCACCAAAAGAAAGCTCTATTTGTGGGGGAAAAAAGGACGTACATTTTGTTTGGGTGCAATGTCGCACGACCGCGCAATTGTCAGTTAAAACGACGCAGTGCCGAATCGTAAAAAGTGCTCTGGTCAGGAAAGGGGTAAATTCTTCCGGGGCTGAAGTGGTTAACTGAACAAGCTGAAGTTAGAAGCTGATTGGCTACCATGTACAGCTTCACCAGATTTTGCTCTCTCCGGTTTCAGTAAATAAGCCACATAGGGTCCTCTTCTTCGTTGGATCTTCTCCTGGTGTGGTGGGCAGTACTTGGTGAAAAGAGTGGCAGTGACATCCTGACATCAACACCAGTCTGTAACTAGCCCACGATGCCCCGCACTCACATTTGTCTTCTGGGTTGAATAATGCTAGTTTCTATAAAATTTGGGAGAATAGGAAAATTAAGTGGAGGAATAGCATTAATGTGAGGAAACCATGTCAGGGAGGAGGTATTACAAGCAGAGCTATTGTTTTGTTTTTGTCAGCTTTTTTTTTTTTTTTTTTTATTACATTTTCAAAATTACAAGCATATATTGTCAATAAACATAGACATTATAAATAGTAGCAGTTAAGGAGAACACAAGTTAGATATTTACATCAAGCTCCAGTGTTTTTTAGAAGGCATTAGGCAACAACAAAAGAAAAAAAACAGTAATTTGAGTTTAATATATGTTGACCATTATCTGGAGACTTGCTAAAATATATGCTTAGTGTTGAATTTAGTAATTAAAAACCAGATATAGTAATATATTAACAGTGTAAGGTAATATGAGAATACATAAAGAAAAAAATTAAGGGTCATAATTTCTAGACCTTGTATAATGTTGGGGTAATATATAATGAAGATAAACAGGGATTTATTGTATAGACATTAGGTTTGTACTGTTTCAATGGAGCTCTAAAGCTGAAATATACTGATAAATACAAACATAAAAAAAAAAAAAGTAATGCTGCTACCATTTTTGCATATAATAACAATATATGCTAAGAAAGAAAAAACAACAAAAAAAAACTAAAGAGGCAAGATAGAATAGAGGGAAGGGGAAGAAGAAGAGAAAAAAAAATAAAGATAGTACGTAGATAAGATAGAAAAGGTCAAAAGGGTCCCCGGGGTATCTTATTATGTTTGTCTTATGTTATTAGCATATTAAATAGCTATTAGTAGTTATGTTACCAAGGTCTTAATAATGTGATATCAAAGTTGGGAGGGAAAAAATGAGTCACCCAAGGATTCCAGATTTTTTCAAATTTTGCAATATTATCATTGGTAATGGCTTCCGTTTTTGAGTGGGTCATGGCTTGGTTTATTCTGGTTTTGGTTTCTGAGATCATTAATTTTGGGGTTTTCCACGCTTTGGCGATTGTCTGCTTTGCTGCCGCAGTGATTTGTAGAAGGAGTTTGAATTGAGTGTGGGAAATAGAAGTCGGTTTTAGGTTTAGTAGTGCAATTGAAGGGTCAGGTTTGATTGTTTTTTTGAACAAGGTGGAGAGGATTAGAAAAACCTCTTTCCAAAAACATTTTGTAACCGGACATTCCCAAAATATGTGTATATGTGATCCTAGTTCACCACAGCCACGGAAGCAGAGTGGGGAGTATTGCGGAATATATTTCGCAATTCTGACAGGAACCAAGTACCAGCGCAAAAGTACTTTATAATTTGTCTCGAGAGCTATTATATTTTGTGAAGATGATTTTGTAGTGGTCCAAATTTTATCCCAATCAGATGATTCCAACTGAAGTCCAAGGTCTCTCTCCCATTTTTCCACGTATGATGGTGGATCTGCAGTAGGCAAAGTAATAAGGTGTTTATATATTATTGATATGAGACCCTTAGAGTGAGGTTCGCGTTTACATATACGTTCAAATTGCGTGAGTTCATCAAGTTTACTCATATTTTGTATATATGGCATGAAAAAGTTTTTGATCTGCAGATATCGAAAAAGTTCTGATTGGGGGAGTTGATGTCTATCACATAGTTCAGGAAATGTTTTAAGTGAGGTAGATGTTGACATATCACAGAGTTGTTATGTCAGAGGAAATCCATTTTTTAAATGAATTAGGGAATGTGCAGGCTGGGTAGAATAGTGGGTTTCTAATAAATGATAGAAGGGGAACATGAGGAGATTGCAGTCCTTTGATAAGTTTAAATTTATCCCAGATGGTAACTGTGTGTTTGGTAATCTTATTTTTAATATTTTTACGATCTGAGGGTTTGGACCAAATTAAATTTGTTATAGAAAATGGATCACAGTCAATTGCTTCAATTGCAACCCAGAGTGGGGCTTCGTATTTTGCGTGATATTTGGGGATGCATGCTATTTGAGCTGCATGGTAATAAGAGGCGAAATTGGGGAATCCTAGTCCACCTTTAAGTTTGGAAAGGTAAAGTGTCTGTTTAGATACACAATGTTTTAAAGAGCCCCAAATGAACGCTAGTGTTTTGCGTTGAAGATTTCTAAGAAAGTATGTTGGAACTGAAATGGGCAAAACCCGAAATAGATATAGTATCTTGGGTAAAATGGTCATCTTTATTATGTTTATTTTACCAATCCATGAGATTGGTAAAGAGGACCATTGTTTAAGGAGATTGGTAATTTGCTTTAGTAATGGCGGAAAGTTAGCCGAGAAGAATTCAGTTAAATTGGGAGTAAGAGTAATTCCTAGGTAGGTCAGGTGCGATGTAGACCAAGAGAATGGGAGGGAAGTTTGTGCTTGTTGTAAAGTATGGGAAGGTAAGGAGATATTTAAGGCTGTAGATTTTTGAGAGTTGATAATAAGTCCAGATAGCTGTGCAAAATGATCAAGCTTACTTATAAGGTTGGGAGCAGAAATATGAGGGGAAGACATAAATATTAGTATATCGTCAGCAAACAAACATAATTTGTGCTGATGACCTGCTAAGTCTATCCCTTTGATTGAAGGGTCAGATCGTATAGCCTGAGCTAGGGGTTCAATAAGTAGGGCAAATAAAAGTGGGGAGAGTGGACAACCCTGACGTGTTCCTCTATTTATGTTAAAGCAACCAGATTTATATCCAGCATATTTAATATAGGCTTTGGGATTATTATATAGTGATGAAACCCAGTTAAGAAAGTGAGGACCGAACCCCCATTTTTGTAAGGCAAAATGTAGATAGGGCCATGATACTGTGTCAAATGCTTTTTTAATATCTAACGACAGAAGACACATAGGTATTTGTCGTGTTTTAGCTGTTTGGATTAATAACGTTGCCCTACGTACGTTATCAGCTGCTTGGCGAAAAGGAATAAAACCAACTTGGTCTTTATTTATTAATGAACCAATAATATTGTTCAAACGAGTTGCTAGAATTTTCGCTAGTAGTTTGATATCAAGATTAAGTAGGGATATGGGCCTGTAATTAGCACAAGATGAGTCATCTGAATGAGGTTTGGGGATCATTGTGATTATTGCTGTTAAGGTTTCAGGACGAAAGGATTGGTTGTTCAGAAGTGAATTGAAAGCATCTGTCAGCAATGGCGCAAGAAGATAAGTAAATTTTTTGTAATATAGGGCAGAGAAGCCATCAGGACCCGGGCGTTTATTTGGTTTAAGGGATTTAATGGCTAATTCAACCTCAGCAGATGTAATGGGACTTTCAAGATGTTCATGTTGAGTTAAAGGAATCATTGGAAGTTTGATTTGTGAGAAAAATAATTCTGCAGAGGATTGGTCAAAAGATCCCTGATTGTTGTAAAGAGATGTAAGGTGTTTGTGGAAGGTTTGTAGGATTTTTTCTGGATTACTGGTGTAAGTATTATGAGGTAATTTTAATCGAATCGGCTTGTGTGGGTTGTTTAATTTTTTAAGTGCTCGAGCGAGAAGCGTGCCAGGCTTGTTAGCTTTAATATAAAATTTGTGCTTGGATTTGCGTATGGTTTTATCTGCGGATTCAGATAGGAAAAGATCAAGATTTAAGCTAGCTTCATCTAGTTGATTTTTTGTCACAGGGGTAGGATTCGCTTGAAAATTTGCGTGGCAAGTGTTGAATTTTGTTTCTAATATTAGTTGTAGCTTGTTTTTTTCTTTTTTAAGATATGATGCTTGGCGTAAGCAGATTCCTCGAAGGACGGGTTTGTGTGCCTCCCATAAGGTTAATGGAGAAATATCAGGGGTTTTATTATTTTTCAGATAGTCTTTTATGGCTAATTCTAAGTCTGTAGAGTGTGATGGATGGGATAGGGTTGAATTATTTATGTGCCATGTGGGGTCTTGATTTTTAGGTATGAGGGAAGTGAGAGTAGAAAGTATTGCACAATGATCAGTCCATGTAAAGGGTATTACAGAAGATGTGAGCAATTCCGGGGACATACTAATAGAGATTAGTATATGGTCGATACGGGAAAAAGACTTATGTGGATGGGAATAGAAGGAATATTGACGTTTCGTGGGATTGATTTCTCGCCAGGAATCTAGCAAGGAATGTTGCTGTAGAAGTCTTTGGAACCTACGAGATTGAGAATTGGAAGTGATAGGAATTGGGGACTTATCTAAATAAGGATATAGAACTTGGTTCGAATCTCCACAGATCAAAAGCGTGCCCATTTTATGAGTCTCTATTACCTGGAACAAATGGGAGAGGAATGCTGTTGGATTTTTATTAGGAGCATAATAGGATACTACTGTGATTGGTGTATCACATAGATGCCCTGTAAGAATGAGATAGCGACCTTCTGGGTCTTTGGTTTCTGTCAGAAGAGAGAAGGGTGTAGCTCTATGGAATGCAATTAGCACTCCCCTTTGTTTAGTTTTAGCGGAAGCAGTAAAAACTTGGGGATAAACTGTACCAAAATATTTAGGTGTTGAGGTTTCAGTGAAATGGGTTTCTTGTAGGCAAATTATATGCGCCTTTGAAGAAGATAATGATCTAAAAACTTTGGTTCGTTTTTGTGGAACATTTAGACCTTGGACATTTAAGGTAAGGATATTTAAAGGAGCCATAATGATATTTTATAGAGAATATTATAAGACATATTTAAAAACAATTGAAAATACATACTTACCCCGGGGAGGAGCAAAGAGAAAAGGGAGAGTGGAGACAGAATGTTGAGAAATAAAGAGAAAATGAGAGTCATTATTAAACAAATAATTAACAAAAACGTTTAGAATGCAAGAAGGTAAAACGTTGGCGTTCCGGGCGTGCAAAAGTGCAAGCTCGGAGGCACAGAGTCTGACCAGGGAGGCTCCTCACACAAAAAGGTGTGTGGGAGAGTCCAAGGACAGAAAAATGGAGGGAGCAGTGACAGTTTCTCGAGTCCCTCACGACCAAAAATATATCTAGAGAAGAAAAAATATATTATGACACCCATACTGGAAGTAAGCAAAAATAAATCAAATCTAAGAAATATTATAATATTTTCAACATTAGTAGATGTAAAATTTTAATCTAACAATTTGTGTTTTATGTTTTCACGGGGAGAGTGTTAGATTATAAATTTTGTTGAATTATACAAATTACCTCTGGGTTGCCAGTTGTAGGAGAGGCAGTAATGTCATTAATAATTAGGATGAGAAGAAATAAAATGCCAATTATTAATAATATATTAGTAATATTTACTTCTATTCAGTAAACAGTTTTGTACAAAAATAATATAGAACCCTTGTTGTGGGTAAAAAAGGATTAGGGGAAAGGGGCGGGGAGGAGGGGGTAATATGAGGGAAGTAGAAGAAGGGGGTGAGGCGAGTAAGGATGGGATGAGGAGGGAAGGGTGTAATGGGAATAGGAAAAAAAAAAAAAATTTGGACAATTTAAAACTTCAATTATCCTAGACCAAAAAGGGGATACAAATTGGAATTAAAAAAAATATATAATAATAATAATAAAAAAATTAAATGACATTAAGTGTTTAGCATCCAAAAAGTGGATGAAAGATCAAAAATATTTAGTGAAATTCAATTTGATATGCAAAATGTATTCAGTCCATTGAGTCCGGAGTATCTTGGTTTGGGGAGTTGAATCGACCCCTCTTCGATGAGCTTTGTCTGGTTCTGTCATTTTGGACTTTGGAGAAATTTTGTGGAGAACTGGATGCTGTACGTCGGCGAGGGCTGGCTGAAGGTCTTTCGCAGAGATGAAGTTTTTGTAGGGTGTTCTGTAGTTCATCAGGGGTTCTGCATGAGTGCTTGGTACCTTGATATGTGAAGCGAAGTGAAAAAGGGAATCCCCATTGGTATGGGATCTGATGTTGTTGTAGGTTTTGTAATAAGGGTTTCATTGAGCGCCGTTTAGCGACTGTTATTGGGGAAAGGTCAGCAAAGATCTGATACGGGTGGCCTTGGAAGATAAGGGATTCTTTGTTCCTTGCAGCGACCATAAGCTGTTCTTTGGTGTGGAAGAAATGGAATTTCGCAATTATGTCGCGGGGGGGACCTTCAGATTTGCGCGGTGCTAATGCTCTATGTATTCTGTCCATTTCCAGTCTCTCAATTGGGATTGACGGTGATAACTCTTGAAATAGGGCAGTAATTGTTGATTGTAGATCAATAATAGACTCCGGTATACCTCGTATGCGAAGGTTTGAGCGACGTGCGCGATTTTCAAAATCTTCTAAACGAGTTTGCAGCGAGAAATTTTCATCTTTAAGTGTGTCCAATTCAGTTTCATGAATCATTACATTAGTTTCTATGTCATGCACTCTGTTTTCTAATTCAGCCGTGCGCTGACCTAAGTCACGTATTTCTTTTGTTAATTTCTCTGTAATATGGTCGGAGGTCTGCTTTAATGCTTTCTTGTCTGCTTTTTTTTAAACCTCTGCTGGATTTGATCAGAATTGGACTTTAAGGGGTTATTCACTTTTAAGCTGAAAATTATCCTATCATCAGTCTCCTTTGTGTAGCAGTATAGTAGGGTCTATGGCACTCCCCTGTTGTTTTCTATGGTAGCGGACGACATTAATACATTTGGACAATAGAGCTCATTGTTCATTTTATTATAGAAGGAACACCATCTGCCATTATACATTAGAGGATTTAGTGTTTTATGGAAATGTAGAAACAAAGAAGGCAAGCTGCAGCAGAATCCCACTTTTAATCTCATAAATTATTTTAAAGCTAAACTCTAGCAGATCTAGAAGATACAAGTTAGTGCAGCTCTGTAATCAATAATACTTCAATAAATGCTGCTTCTTTTTTTTGCAGACAGTGTAAGTTCCTGGATTTGATCTTTATATCAGCTTCTTGCAGTCCTTGTACAGCAAAGCTCAGGCTGGAAGAGGAAGAGGCAGCACAGGGAGCCAGTCAGTTGTGCTGTAGTGTTTCTGTGCTAACAAGGATCATTCTGATTGGAGCAATGTGAGCTTACCAGCCTGCTGCACAGGTTGGGGGGGGGGGGGGGAGGACAACACCTGGATGTAATATTTGTATTGGGGTGATGCCTTCAGCTGCAGGCATCATCCTGGTACTGTTTTTTGTCTCTCTTGTAATAGTAATCGGTGAGGCTAACTAGTCGCTCGATTGCTATTGCAAGCAGCGGGAGGGGATGTCATTCTCCCCGCAGCTCTCTCCCGGGAGACCCAAACTATTAGCCGTCGCTTACGCCGGCTAGTCGGAGAGACATACAAAGCTGGGATTGGCTCTTTTCGTATCCTTGAAGCGATATACCTTTGGTATCCTTGAAGCGATATGACATCACGTCCAGTTTGAACAGAGGAGGGATTTGGGGCCTCTAGTCTCCAGATCTCTCCATAAAGGGTACCTGTCACATACCTATTGCTGTCACAAACTACTGTTTACATTCCTTGTGACAGCAGTAAAAGTGCTATCATGCAAAGGCAAACACGGGTGTCAGTCCTGAACGCACAAAAACAGCGATCATCCAACACATGTGAGATATCGCCAAGAAAATCTGATCATGGGCAGTAATTCTAGCACCAGACCTCCTCTGTAAATCTAAAGTGGTAACCTGAAAAGACTTTTTTAAAGTGTTGCCTGGGGATAATAAAATCGACATCGCTTGTCGTCATTGCACAGGTGTTCGCAATTTTAACCACTTAAGCCCCGGACCTTTAGGCAGCTAAATGCCCAGGCCAGGTTTTGCGATTCGGCACTGCGTCGCTTTAACAGACAATTGCGCGGTTGTGCGACGTGGCTCCCAAACAAAATTGGCGTCCTTTTTCCCCCACAAATAGAGCTTTCTTTTGGTGGTATTTGATCACCTCATTTTTTGCGCTATAAACAAAAATAGAGCGACATTTTTGAAAAAAATGCAATATTTTTTACTTTTTGCTGTAATAAATATCCCCCAAAAACATATATAATTTTTTTTCCTCAGTTTAGGCCGATACGTATTCTTCTACCTATTTTTGGTAAAAAAAACTCGCAATAAGCGTTTATCAATTGGTTTGCGCAAAATTTATAGCGTTTACAAAATAGGGGATATTTTTATTGCATTTTTATTAATTATTTTTTTTTTTTACTACTAATGGCTGCGATCAGCAATTTTTTTTCGTGACTGCGACATTATGGCGGACGCTTCGGACAATTTTGACACATTTTTGGGACCATTGTCATTTTCACAGCAAAAAATGCATTTAAATTGCATTCTTTATTGTGAAAATGACAGTTGCAGTTTGGGAGTTAACCACAGGGGGCGCTGAACGTGTTAGGCTTCACCTAGTGTGTGTTTACAACAGTAGGGGGGTGTGGCTGTAGGTCTGATGTCATCGATTGTGTCTCCCCTATAAAGGGGATGACACGATCGATGCACCACCACAGTGAAGCACGGGGAAGCGGCTCTCCCCGTTCTTCAGCTCCGGGGAGCGATCGCGACGGAGCTATTTACTCGGGGTTACATCATCTTTTATTTTGTATTATCTTTAAAAAAATAGGTTATGTATTTTTTGGGGGATTGAAATAACTAAGTGTGTTTTTTCCCAAAATATTTTTTATATATAATAAAAATATTTTGGGAATAAAATGTAAAATGTTTTGGGGCTCTAAGTTATTTTCTAGCCAAAAAAAACGTATTGTAAACAAAAAATGCCAGGAAAGGCCTGGTCTTCAAGGGACTTCTGTAAGATAAAACTGTTGCTCTGCCCCTTCTCCCCAGCACCACCATCTTTGAGTGTTCGGTAAGTGCGCAGCTGCGCCAGAAGGCTCTGCCAGGTCTTCAGAACCCGATAGAGACCTGTTGCACAAACAATGCTGATATCTGTGGTCTTCGTTCTTTCATCTGTGTACATATGTGAGAAACCCCAAGAGTGCACAGACCTTCAGCTGGTCTTCCAAGTCCCAAAACCCTGCAGCACATCCTATGGTTTGCATTTCCCTGACAGTAAAGCTGCATTCTAGGATGCATGACTTGGATACCCCAAGAGGAAGTAGGGGCGCAACATCATTATCGCTTAGGCAAAAAACGAGGTTCTAAAAATAGATTGAAAACTTTTAAAGGATTTGGAATTTGTATTCATATGTGGGAGATGGAGAAGGAAGGCAGAAAGTTTCTATATTGGCTGAAGTTCAGCTTTAAAGTGTTCTTAAAGAACAAAAAAAAAAAAAAAATTTCACCTGAAAAGCAAAAGCCATAATGAGCTAGTATGCACTACTCAATATCGCATCTGCCCCTTGCTGTGTAGAGCGGCGTGTACTAGTGTATAAGCAGGCTTCAGGCAGCGGGAGCGAGCTCGTCTAAGCTGACAATTGGCTGTTGAGGCTCAGAGATTTCCGTGGCCTCCTACTGCGCTTGCGCAGTCGAGGCAGGAACCATATCGACGGAGGAACCAGCTTGACAAGACACTGGCACTAAAGGCATGGTTTTTTTTTTTAATAAAAATAATAAACGGGTTATACTCACCTGCTCTGTGTAATGGTATTGCACAGAACAGCCCCAAATGTCCTATTCTAGGCCTGTGATCTTGGTTCTTCCTCTCTTCTGTGTGCCTCCATAGCAAGTTGCTTGCTATGGGGCATACATTCCTGCTCGTTCCCAAGCTGTATGTGTCTATGGAGCTGTGAATCCCTTTTAGAACCACTTTAACTGCAGCAAAGAAAAATCGGGTCTGTCCTGCCAGACGGGGCTGTAACTGTTTGGCAGAGATGTGTAATTCTTAGAATTAGATGGACAGCAATAGAAATCCTTGGCAGGAAAAATAGGACACATATATTTATTTCATCTGTATATTTAGCTGTTTATCTGGAGTACAGCTTAAAGCATCTCTAAACCCAAAGATAAAATGTAATTTTATGCAGCTTACCAGTCTTATTTTCACCTGGTAATCCTGCAAAAATTACACTTCTGTCCCTCTGTGTCTCCACTAGTTTTTCCCATTTTATTTATTGAGTGAGCCATTGTTGTCACAAAAGCTGAGCTTCAAACATGTCTGTCCTTTTTATTTTTATTTTTCTTTAAGTAACTCTGCTTTTGTTGGGGGGGGGGGGGACAATGCCTTTTTGGTGATCAATGTACATTATACAGATTTTTCTGTCTTGAAGAAAAAGTGGTTTTGTGCAGAGTGAATCTGAATGGGAGTGACTTTTTTCATTAATAATCAGCTGCTGCACTTACACTGCTATTTTCCCTGATAGGACACTGTATTTAGAAATAATGGCCCCTTTGGGATCCTCACAAAAAATTGTGTTGCAAAGGATGTGCCTAAAATCTGACTTTTATCTTAATCGGTGGCGGCTGGTGCTCAAAATTTGATGGGACGCAAATGGAAAAAAAATTGCAGCCTCACTGTGCCCATCAAATGCAGCCACTGTGCCATGAATTGTCACCACTGTGCCATGCCATCAAATGCAGTCACTATGCTATGCCATCAAACGCAGCCACTGTGCCATCAATTTGCACAATTGTGCCATGGCATCAAACGCAGCCACTAAACGCAGCCACTGTGCCATCAATTGTCACCACTGTGCCATGCCATCAAACGCAGCCACTGTGCCATGCCATCAAACAGTCACTGTGCCATCAATTGTCACCACTGTGCCCAATTATGCCACTGTGCCCATTGTCCCCACTGTGCCTATTGTCGCCACTGTGCCCATTCATGCCGCTGTGCCAATTGTCCCCACTGTGCCTATTTTCGCTACTGTGCCCATTGATGTCACTGTGCCCTTCGTCGCCGCTGTGCCCTGTAAAATGCCCCCCCCCCCCCCACCCGGCACTTACCTTTACTGGAGTCAACCATCCACGTCATCGACCCTCGATGTCTTCTCCCGCCCTCAATGTTGCTTCAGCCAATCAGGTTACCTGATTGGCTGAGACACCTGTCGGTCTTATCCAAGGAACGCACCCTCCGTGCGTTCCGAGGGTTGTACTTCCGTACAGCCAACCAGCTGCCGTTATTCAGATGGTCGCGCTCATGTCCGGCCATCTGAATAGAACAGCGGCAGCGGCGACAATAACATAGATTTGTGCAATGCATGAATCTATGTTATTAGACTCGTGGCGGTGAGAGCCAGAGGGGGCGGCGCTCCAGCGCCCTCTATTGACGAACCGCTACTGAGCTTAATGCAGACTTCTGGGAAAATCAGCGAGCCAATCATACAAGCAGGAAATTTAATTTTTGGGGTTGTTCTATACACAGTTGGTATATGGAAGACCTCCATGCTGCCATAGTGTATTGAGTTCTAAAGAAAATTAAGTATTACTGTTTTTTGGCAAGATATGGGTATTTTCTGTACTTACTGAAAATATAATTAGCCTAAAGTATAAATACTAATGCAATTTATCCCGTCCTGGGATTTATTTTTAAGTTTATATTTGCTTTACAGGGGGGGGGGGTCGCTATCTCGGGCGGGCCGAGTCATACACTTGGCGGCTATGTACGCCGAGTGTATGACACGGGAGCACGCCCGCAAGGTAACCCCCTCGGGTGAGAGCTTCCCAGAGGGGGTTATCTATTGCGGGAGGAGCTGCGAGAGCCTCCGTGGGACTCCAGAACAGGAGGATCGGGGCCACTCTGTGCAAAACGAATGCACAGAGGAGGCAAGTATGACATGTTTGTTATAAAAAAATAAACGGAACTTTTACAACCACTTTAAAGTGTTAGCAAAACCCAGGACCCTGCATTCGCTGTATCTGGTCTCCCACAGTACATGGAAATGCAATTATTTTAGTAAATATAAACTGCTAAATACCTTTCCTCATCAGCAGTCTATAGCAGTCTTGTGATTTCTATCAGTCTCCAGCCGAGCACTGGTTAATGCTTGTAGGAGGAGATTTCATTTTCCTCTGACTGTCCTATGATGCTGCATAACCCCTGACCCTCTGTCTGGACAGTACTGATTGGCCCTGTGCTGATTACATGCATACCCCCCCCCCCCAAAAAAAAAAACTCTCTAGCAATGCACACCAAACGGAGCATTTGTGGAGTGCCCCCAAGGCTCTGGACTATCGGACGTTGATTTGGGGACAGTGGAAGAAGAGGATCAGAGCAGACAGGACCAAACAGCCTTTTTACACAATTTGGAGGACTAAACCCCCTTAGGCTCCACAGTGAGTATAGCAAGCATGCTTTACTTCATATACAGATTCATTTTATTGTTTTGGTTTTAGTAACACTTAAAGTGGTTGTAAACCCTTTACAACCACTTTAACCTACAGGTAAGCCTAGATTAAGTCTTACCTGTAGGTGCTTGAAATATCTCCCTGACCTGCACGGTCTAGGAGATATTTGCAAATCGCCATACAGCGATTTGTTCTGCGAATGCGCCGGAGTTAGAAAGGGCACACTATGCCGTTTTATAACTCGGGTCATGCCGTGAGTGGAGGGATTGCGGGAGTGACGTCGCGTGACTCCGGCCACTCACAGAGCCGGAGTTCGGGGCCCCGGAAGGAAGAGGGGTGAAAAATGGACGCTCGCTACTCACGAGAAAGACGGCGACATTGTGGGCTTCTCCTGCAGGGAAGTGTCACATAATGGGCTACTATGCGATGCATAGTAGCCCATTATGCTTTACCTTTGCAGGGAAACAAAGAGGAAGTAACACCCATCAGGGTTTACTTCCTCTTTAAAAGATATCTAAATGCGATAACAAAAATATAGGATATTGCAATCCTTGGATGTGGTGGCTGCATTAGTTCTCATTATTCAGAGAACATTTTCAGCAAACGCAGAAAATCACTGTTGATCTTATGAGAAATGCAGTGTCCTTGTCTGTTCCTGTGAGATGAACCAAAAGTACAAACAAATTCATTTTCCTCCTGTACTCCACTAATCCCTCTACACGACATGTAAATGAGATAAGTGACTACCCTGGGTCCCTCCATAGATGGAGTGAGCATAGCCAGTGAGCATAGCCATTCAGGGACAGGAAATGTGTTGAGCCTCATACACACACGATCTGATTTTCTGCGGACAAAGCTTAGGACTTTTGTCCGAAGGGCGTTGGCCAGGAACTTGTCTTGCATACAAACTGCAAAGAATTATGCGAAATTATGCGAAACTACGTGTTTTTTCAGCTCTTTCGCACCACCCTTTGGGCAACTTCTGCTAATGTTGTGTTTGGTGAGCATTGCTTCTGAGCATGCGTGTTTATATGTTGTGTAGACTTGTGTACACATGATCGGATAATCCGACAACACACATTTGTTGGCGGACAATTTTAAAGCCTGCTATCCCACTTTTGTTGGTGGAAAATCCGACAACAATTTTCCGATGGAGAGTACAAACGGTCATATTTTTGGACAACAGCCTGTCATCACACTTCCCGTCAGATAATCCGATCCTGTATACGAGGCTTTAGTCACAGGGGAAAATAAAGGCAGAAAAAAAGGAAATCCAGCGACTACAAGCTGCAATATATTACATTTTAATGTTTTTGGGTTGGTGAAGAGCATGGAGAGAATACAAAGTCCCCCTGGTCATAATCAGATATTTAATTAAGAATAAGCTCCTACAAGTTTTAAATACATATTTTTTTTTTTCAAGGTCTGTCCAAACTAAATGTCCTATTTCTTTTTATGCAGTAAACTTTATTTTTTTTTTAAGTTGAGATATTTGGTTCTGTATGGAACTCTATCTAAAAGTTAATGATGTGCGAAATTGCTCAGAGAAGCTGCATCTATGTGTACTGTGCTATGGAAGGAATGTGCCTAGGGCTAAGATCTGTACATCTGATTGGCTACAGGAGTCCATGAATGAGTGAGATTAACCCTTTCTGTGCAGTCATAATATATTCTCCTAAACTATGCATGCATTATGATGGAATAATCCTGCGCTGAAATGCCTAGAATGGATTGCAGGTTTGAGATCAGCAGCCCGGGCTCCCTGCTGCCCTTGAAATATGCTGATGCCTGGTTGAGAGGTCGAGCGGTTGCGCCGAGCCATTTTGGAAATGTTTGACAGGTTCCACCTGCACTTTATTCAGGAACATGCTGACTTCAGAAGTGCTTCATGTAGCATCAGCAAAAAAAAAAAAATGGATCATGTGCTGCCTGCACAACTAAATGATCTGGCGGGATTAAAAGGAAAATCGTACTTAATGCAAAGCTATTATTAAAATTCACACTATGCTTGAATCAGTAGGGAGCATGTTACCTTTACCAAATCAGATTCTTTTTTTATTATGAGTATTTACTATGGGGTTTAAAGCGACACTGCTCCCAAGCTCCCTTATGTAACCCAAGATCTAGGAAAAGATCCCACATTCTCTAGCTAATAGAAGCAGTGTGGGCATTTTATGTCATAACTTAGGGCTCTTTCACACGGAGCGCCCGTACAGGTCTGTCTGTCAGTTTTTTTTTTTGCGGACCTGTACGGGCGCTCCGTGCTCCTCTATGACATGCCCGCTGACATCCGACCCGCTCCGATCCGCCAAAGTGTAATGGAGGAAAAACCTACTTTTCCTTCCGTCTGGCGGATCAGGTGAACACGGACATACAATCCGTGTTTATCCGATCCTCCCCATAGTGGGGAGCGGAGAAAACACAGGGCGGTCCCTGCACAGTGTGCGGGGACTGCCCTGTCATCCGCCGGCTCAGCGGGGATCAACGGAGCTATCCCCGCTGAGCAAGCGGAGGTGCACGGGGCGGATCATTACTGATCCGCCCAGTGTGAAAGAGGCCTTAGTGTTACTAAACCCACAACAGTAAAATCAGTGTGTATATGCAGGAAAGCATGCTTGTCATACTCACTGTGGAACCGAAGGGGTTAATATTCTGCATTGTGTAAATAGGCTGCTTGATGTATGCACAGATCCTCCTCCTCCTTCCACTGACTCCAAAACATGTCCAGATAAGACCGAGCCTTTGGAGTCAGGCTGCACATGCTCAGTTTGTTGTGTATTTTTTTTTTTCTTGGGAGAGTGCATGTGATCAGTACATGACAATCGGCAATGTCCAGACAGGGTCAGGGGTCCTACATCCCTATAGGACAAGCCAGTGCAGTATGAAAACTCCTCCTACAAGCTTTAATCAGACACTGATAGAAGTCACAAGACTGCTATATACTGCTGATGAGAAAATGTATTTAGCAGTTTCCATGTTCTGTGGGAGACCAGATATAGTGAATGCATGGTCCTGGGTTTAGTAACACTTTAAAGCGGAACTTAACTGTATCTGAGCACTGCAAGCTAAAAACACTTTTGAATCATTTTTTAACATTCAAAGTAAATGCACCCATTCATTCATGTCTCCATTTCTCGCAGAGTGCCGCAATGCACCGCAGGCAATCGGCCGGTGTAGGAAAAGCGACATACTCCTATGTCTCTGCCTACTTCCAGGCTTTGGGCGTGTGCACGCACTCCTCCCGCCTGGCATCTGCTGTGATTGTACATAGCAGTAGCCTGTCAGCAAGTCCCAGCCAATGATTCACGACTGGGACCTGCTGATCAGCTGTGTACAATCACAGCCCAGAGCTCTGTGTTGATAAACAGTGATCTCTGTGCAGGGGGAGCGATCTGTCCGTTTCTCATCCCTGCAAAGCAGGGATGAAAAACGGAGATCTAGTAGTAAAAGCAGCTCACTTTGCACATAGGCACACATTTAACCCCTTGATGGCCCTAGATGTTAACTAAGGATGAGCTCCAGCATGTTCGCATAGTACACGTGCAGAGCCCGCCAGGAAGTCTGCACGGCGCTGTGCTAATCACAGCCAGAGAGACGTTTCCCGATGCTCGGCTGCAGAGATCGGGAAATGTCTCCCTGGCTGTGATTGGCGCAGCGCCGTGAAGACTTGCTGGCGGGCTCTGCACGTGTACCATGTGAACACGCTGGAGCTCATCCTTAATGTTAACCACTTTCCAGCCAGCGTCATTAGTACAGTGACAGTTTTATAGTATTATCACTGATCAATGTATTTGTGTTACTGGTGCTGTTGGTGGCAGTTAGTCAGTCAGCCCCCCCTCCCCCGTTAGAAGTCACTGCTCACTGCCATTAGTAGTCATTAGTAGTGATCAGTAATGTTTGTCGCAGTAGTGATCAAATACCACCAAAGATAGCTCTAGTTGTGTGTATGTGTGTGTGTGTGTGTGTGTGTGTGTGTGTATGTCAGTGTTTCTCAACTCCAGTCCTCAGGGCGCACCAACAGGTCATGTTTTCAGGATTTCCCTCAGATGAAACTGCTGTGGTAATTACTAAGGCAGAGAAACTGAAAAAATCACCTGTGCAAAATAATGGAAAGCCTGAAAACAAGACCTGTTGGTGCGCCTTGAGGACTGGAGTTGAGAAACACTGGTGTATGTATATGTGTGTGTATATATATGTATGTGTGTGTGTGTGTGTGTATATATATATATATATATATATATATATATATATATATATATATATATATATATATATATATATATATATATATATATATATAAATAATTTGGTTTGGGTACAGTGTTGCATGACCGAGCAATTACCAGTTAAAGTAGTGCTGTGGCAAATAGCAAAAAATGGCCATGAAGAGGATAACATCTTCAGGAGCTTAAATGGATACACCCCCCTAGCATTTCCAGCCATGGTCATCTTGAGTAAGGGCATATGTAGTATTTACTTCCTGGAATCCATCTTTCCTTAGCTCAGGCATGTAGGCAAGAGTACTTGGCTGAGAAAGCCCCTCCTCCCAGATTAAAGTAAAACATATGAAGACCTGCATCCTGGGAGATGCATGACCTCATTTTGACCTAGGCCAGAAACCAGGAAGCAACTGATCTTCTCTGACCTCGGGACACAGGTAGAAGTCTTTAAGACACTGATAGACGGACGTAGCCAAACACTGTTAGGATTTTGAATTGCGCATGCATGTTTTAAGAGACATTGCTTGCCTCTTGCTGACACATCCTAAAAATAATCGCACTGCTCAGGGGTCTGACTTGCAGCAGCGTAAGGAGCGGGTTCATTAACAAATTGCAAACTCCACGCTGAGTGCCGGAGTTGCTATACAACTGAATAGGCCGTACAGGACCAGTGCCAAGAGGTGTCTGCACAAAAAGACCTGATGGTATGTAATGGTATGCATATGCATTTTTTTAATGTGTTCCCCGGATCAGCAATGCAGGGAAACGCACTTTTTTAATCAACGCGCTTCCAACTACAGACAATGTGATGTGATTGCTCTTGCATTGTTGTATTATTGATTACAGGAGTGTAGGCGTATTGGTACATTCTGTTCCATCCAGGCTTTCCTGTTGATCTGGCTGCCAGCACAGAGTGAACAGGTTTTATTATGTTTAGTTGCAGTTTTCTTTTTTTCTTTTAATCAAGCAAATATGAAATATTGCATTAATATTTCATATTTCCCATCTGCAGCTATTGGGTGAGGTTCTGAGAAGGTTGCAGCAGCTGTTGTATTTTGGAGAGATTTAACCCCCCCTCATACTTTTCATAGCAGAGATAGTAATGTTTTGTATAGCAGATTCAGGTCTATCTGTCATAGGAGAGATATGGCAACTGCCATTTATCACCTTTTTCTGAAGTTGCTAATTGACTGGCTGCTGTGCTGAACCACCAGCTTTAGTACTTTTCAGTCACTAACCTAGAACATGTGTGTAGATGGGGAGAGTTGGGAAAAGGTCTTTTTTTTTTTTTGCATATCTGTTCTGGGTCAATGAGCTAAAGCAGGGGTCTCAAAACGTTCCAAACAAAGGGGCGGCTTTACTGTTCTTAAGATCTTTTGGGGGGGCCAGACTGGCCAGTGGGAGTAGAAAATGTCCTGGCATCAGTGAGAGGAATAGTGCCCCATGTTTAGTATTAGGGGAAGAGTAGTGTCCCATTGTTGCTTTCAGTGGAAGGAATAGTACCCCATCATTGCTGTCAGTGTGAGGAATAGTGCCCCATCATTGCTGTCAGTGGGAGGAATAGTGCCCCATCATTGCTGTCAGTGGGAGGAATAGTGCCCCATCATTGCTGTCAGTGGGAGGAATAGTGCCCCATCATTGCTGTCAGTGGGAGGAATAGTGCCCCATCATTGCTGTTAGTGGGATAAATAGTGCCCCATCATTGCTGTCAGTGGGATAAATAGTGCCCCATCATTGCTGTCAGTGGGATAAATAGTGCCCCATCATTGCTGTCAGTGGGATAAATAGTGCCCCATCATTGCTGTCAGTGGGATAAATAGTGCCCCATCATTGCTGTCAGTGGGAAAAATAGTGCCCCACCATTGCTGTCAGTGGGAGGAATAGTGCCCCACCATTGCTGTCAGTTTGATAAATAGTGCCCCACCATTGCTGTCAGTTTGATAAATAGTGCCCCACCATTGCTGTCAGTTGGATAAATAGTGCCCCACAATTGCTGTCAGTGGGGAAAAAATAGTGCCCCATCATTGATATCAGTTGAAGGAATATTGCCCCATCGTGGTCAGTGGGAGGAATAATGCCCCATCGTGGTCAGTGGGAGGAATAATGCCCCATCATTGCTGTCAGTGGGAGGAATAGTGCCCCATCATTTGGAGGAATGAGGCCCCATCATTGGTATTGGTGGGAAAAAAAGTAGTGCCCCATTGTTGGCATCAGTGGAAAAAATTGTGCCCCATCGTTGGGGTCAATAGGAGGATTAGTACCCCATTAACGCTGTCAGTGGGAGGAATGGTGCCCCCTCATTGCTGTCAGTGAGAGGTATAGTAACTCATCATTGGTGTCATTGGAAAGAATAGTGCCCCAAGGGCCAGATAAAGGCAAGCAAAGTGCCGCATCTGGCCCCCAGGCCACAGTTTGGAGACCAGTGATCTAAAGCAATGGTTTAAAAACGATGGGATGAGGACGTGTTTGGCATGTGTCGCTATTTGACACTGTGTTCAAATGCAAAATCTACAGATTTTTGCTGAGCAATGGCACACATATTATGATGGATATATGGGGAAACCACAGTAGACGTGAGGCCAGTGCAGGAGTGTAAGGACTGGTTCACATCTGTGCAGTGCATTTTAGGTGCGTTTTACATGCATTTTAAAGGGGTTGTAAAGGTAAAAAAAAAAAAAACTAAATAGCGTCCTTTACCTTAGTGCAGTCCCCCTTCACTTACCTCATCCTTCCATTTTGCTATTAAATGTCCTTATTTCTTCTGAGAAATCCTCACTTCCTGTTCTTCTGTCTGTAACTACACACAGTAATGCAAGGCTTTCTCCCTGGTGTGGAGTGTCGTGCTCGCCCCCTCCACTGGACTACAGGAGAGTCAGGACGCTCTTTACTTTGCAGATAGAGAAAGGAGCTGTGTGTTAATGGGCGTCCTGACTCTCCTGTAGTCCAAGGGAGGGAGCGAGCATGACACTCCACACCAGGGAGAAAGCCTTGCATTACTGTGTGGAGTTACAGACAGAAGAACAGGAAGTGAGGGTTTCTCAGAAGAAATAAGGACATTTAAAAGCAAAATGGAGGGATGAGGTAAGTGAAGGAGGACTGCACTAAGGTAAAGGAAGCTATTCAGGAATAATTTTTTTACCTTTACAACCCCTTAAAGCAGTTCTCCACCCTAAAGTGAAGTCCCGCTGATCGGAACCCTCCCCCCTCCGGTGTCACATTTGACACCTTTCAGGGGGAGGGGGGTGCAGATACCTGTTTAAAGACAGGTATTTGCACCCACTTCCCGGCCCGGCATTCACGGGCAAAAGACGGGCATTGCGTCACATCCCGTCGCCCCCCCATTGTGTGCTGGGAACACTCGGCTCCCAGCACACAGCGGGAGCCAATCGGCGGGCGCGGCGCGACTCGCGCATGTGCCGTAGGGAACCGGGCAGTGAAGCCACAGCGCTTCACTTCCTGGTTCCCTCAGCGTGGATGGAGGGGGGAGCAGCAGGGTGACGAGCGATCTCTCGTGCTCTGCTGCGGATGCCGCTGGACTCCAGGACAGGTAAGTGTCCTAATATTAAAAGTCAGCAGCTGCAGTATTTGGCTGGCTTTTAATATTTTTTTTTGGCGGAACATCCGCTTTAAGGTGCATTACCATTGAACTCTATATAACATGCGTTTTCATGAAACCATATTAAAGATGCAGCAAGCAGGATTTTTTTTATGTACCTAAAACTCCTGGGTGTGAATGGGGCCTAAGATGAAGAGACCTACCTGGTGCTTGTTGGTCATCTCTACTGCTAAAAGAAAATCCAACATAAATGTACTTCTTTTTGCTTTACTAAAAATCTAAAATACGGAGAAGTGTGTTTTATATACAAAAGTTCTTAGTAATGAAAGCCTTACATTTTAAAAAGGTAAAAGTGCATTTTCTACAAAACTCTCCCAGCATTAAAAGAAACCTGAGTAATTCTTTAATGGCAGGGCACAGAGCAGAGACCCTGAGTGAGGGATGTCGAGAGGGGGAAGAGAAAATTCAAAACCAAATTTACATCTTCACTGTTATTTTTCTGTACTTACGGAGGATAAATCATCAGGAAATGTGCATTGTATTACAGAGATATATGATTTAAAAAAATATATATAAATCATTTTGCTTTGTAACCAAAGGAGTGAAGCATGCACATCATATGGATCTTGTAGATTGGATCTTTCCACACCCCCCTTAATTCTCTCTCTCTGCCCTTTAGACCTCATTGCTGATTCATTAAACAGGACTTAATTTCCATTTTTGATTACATATTGACAGGCAGGTCAAGAAGAAGACTCTGAGTCATTCCCTAGTCAGCAGGATTTCAAAGTAGACTTGTATAGTGAGCAACGGCCTGCATTGCTTCTAGATGGTTCCAGAGGTATCTACACTCATGCAGCGGAAAACACTAATGGGCAGCATTGGTGTCTGTAGCAACTTTAGCTCTTAGTACATATTTAGCGCTTTCAAACTGAGAGAGTGCATGGCCTGTGTTGATGTATTAGGCAAGCAAACCAAAAATAATATATATGAGTATTGCTATAGAAGCTTCACCAGTAAAAGTAGAGCTTTCCCCTATTTCTCCCACTTCCAGAGAACCTTTTTTTTGACCGCACATTTCTGTATGAGGTGTGTGGGATGGGTGTTGGAGATTTAAAATTTCTATTTTTTTATTTATTTTTTTTGATTTGCAATAACAATTTCTTTCTGTGAATTTTGTATTTCTTTCTGTAACCCTGCTGGTAGGTTTCACCTGACTTCCCATACCCTTGACTTAAAGTGATTGTTAAGCCTACCTCGGCTCTTAAATACCTAATTTAAGAGCTGAGATTGTGATCACATGACCAGCCAGCTCTCTCCTCCTCCCCTTCAGACCGACATCAGCAGAGGAATCTGCTGTACGCAGGTTAGACCAGGTTGTACACTATAAGCACTGCCTCCTATTGTAGTATCCCCCTCTGTGTGTGATTTATAAAAATAAATGCTGCAAATGCCTAACTTCACTGCCGACATTGTGATCACATGACTGGCCAGCTTTTTCCTTACCTCCTCTGAGATGCAGTGGGCGGGGCTGAGATTCCTCTGCTGATGTTGGTCTGAAGGGGAGGAGGATAGAGCTGTACACCATCATCACTGCCTCCTATTGTAGTATCCCCCTATGTGTGTGATTTATAAAAATAAATGCTGAAAATACCTAATTTCACTGCCGACATTGTGATCACATGACTGGCCAGCTTTCTCCTTGCCTCCTCTAAAAGATGCAGTGGGCGGGGCTGAGATTCCTTTGCTGATGTCAGTCTGAAGGGGAGGAGGAGAGGTCATGTGATCGCAATCTCGGCTCTTAAATTAGGTATTTACAGCATTTATGTTTATAAATCATTCACAGAGGGGGAAACTGCAATAGGAGGCAGTGCTGATGGCATATACATGTTGGTGTTATGAGAGCAGCAGTAGGGTGGAGGAGGACACAGGAGCAGAGAGGATAGCAGGCTGCTGATGACAGAGGCATGTGAACTGACCACGTGTCTGGTCTCAGCAGCCATGATACACCGTGGTCAGTTTTACAGAGGGGTGGGGAGAAACAGTCAGGATCAGCCAGGTTTTTTAGGTGTTACAGGGGGCCAAATGACACAGGACAAGCACTGTGTCATATAACATACTTTCAAGCAGCATGATCCGTTTTTTGGGGTGGTGAACAAATGCTTTAAGAAGGACACAGGCCACAGTAAAAACCTGATGGGGCATATATAGCAATCTTTCTCAGTTGAAAGATAATATGGCTGATGTTGGACTTTAATTTTAGCTTGGTGAATATCTAGGTCTCCTGATCATTGTTCTGTGTAGTAATCCCTGCTTATGTGTTTTTTTTTTTTTCCCGCAAGTTGAATTGGCTGGGTTTGGGACAAGATTACATACAGATGGAGTCTCTGACCAACCAATACATTTTCAGTTTGTTCCACCTTATTTTTTATTAAGATCAGCAAAATTTTACTTTTTTTAAAGTAAAAAAAACGATTTTAAAGTGAACATGCTTTTACTCTGTTAGCAATTCCCCCCCATTGTGTTTGATGCTTTATTTGTATGATCTGAAAGAGAAGCTCAGCTGGATCGAAGGACCCAGCAGTAATGAAATGTATGTTACTGAATAAATCATCCACCGTTTGATCGCATTCTCTCTCCTCACTATAATTATGTAACACGTTTCATTTCACCCACCCTCCTACGTTGTGTTGTTGCCCCTGACCTTTGGTTTGTTTACCAGCCTGAAGTACCAAGCAACTGTATATTTCCGAGAAAGTTAGAAAACTCTAGTGGCCCCTTGAAACTACTTTGACTTGTTACTATGAATTTTACGCTTTGACGTTAATGGTATAATTATTTTTTTAGCAGCATGTCATTCATGTGGAAGACTTTGCTCTTGTTTGTCTGAAGCAAAATAAGCGATTATCTTGAGGTCCCCTGCCCCAGTATTTACTTGAAGGTCAATCTTTTTATTCCCTGAAATGTTTGCATACATTGTCACCAGTCTTTTTGCTATATACCGTAATCGTTTATTGTTGGAGTTTACTGTTTGAAAAGCTTTTGGTTTGATTAAGCATAAATACTACAATTAAGGCACAATTAGAATCCGAGAGATGACACTTGTTAATTGCATATTCACAACAAAAAACGTGGCCGATTACATGGTCTGGCTGCCTAGAGACCTGCTAATTGCGATGAGTATAAAAGTTATAAATAACACTGGGCACAGTAAAATCAGAAACTGAACTGTATGTAATGTAACACATGGATGAGATTTCCTTCTAGGATTTAGGTTACCTGAGAATGTTACACTGCACATCCAGAACAAAAGACCCAAAAAACATGGCAATGTTTACATGCAACATGCCCAGCTCTCCAATCCCATTCACATCCATCACATTCATCTACAATTCCAATTGTGTGTTGGGAATTGTAGTTCATCGTAGCGTTACAGCACAAAGAGTAGATGTGACACAAATTCACGCTCAATGATATGACCTTCGGGGGCCCGATCAGAGCTGCATTTTATCAATAAAGCCTTTTATACACGCATGGTTTTCTTGGCAAAAAACTGCTGGCGGAGCTTTCTTGCCGAGTATACCGTGCGTGTGTACGAGGCTTTGAGGTTTCTTGTCAAGAGAACTGCCCAGAATCTCAACGAGAAAAATAGAGAACCTGCTGTCTATTTTCTCGTTGTGAGATTCTTGGCTGTGTTTTCCTGCCAAGAAACCCAAGCGTGTGTATACTTGCCTCTTCATGGAAACCCGCGCATGCTCGAAAATTACTTTGACACATGCGCGGTAGCTTCCAAGGCATAGGAAGGGTGAAACAATATGGCGACGTCGGCATCGAATGTGACGAGCGCATGCTCGTTGTAGTCGATGACGTCACCGGGTTCGTGCCATTTAAAAGAACGCGGTTCTTTGAATGGTGTGTGTACACTCGGCCGGCAAGAGAATCTTGCCAAGAATCTCGTCAGGAAAAACAACGTTTTTTTCCTGACGAGATTCTGGGCCGTGTGTACAGGGCTTAAGAATGATGACATTACAGATTTTTAAAGATACCTTTCAACTAAATGAGAAGGTTTCCAATTTTCGTATATGAAGCAGATTTTCAGTATCTCAGAGTTACGCTTTAATATATAAACAGTATTACTGGAAATTCAGGAAACTACAAGTATTATGTTTATAATTCTTCTTACTAATTCTTACTAGCTTATTCTATTCAATTTGAGTTAAGAGAGTCTATTTTATTAAAAAATATATTCTTTTTGTAGAGAAAGGTCTCCATTTAAGTTGACCGTTATATACGAAGACGCAGATGTAGCTGTCCCTTTGGGATGTCTAGTCCTTTTTTAATGTAGTTTGCCCGATTTGAATTATTATATATATTTTTTGTAATAAAGGCATGGGCTACTTGTCTTGCGAGTGCTTTAAGTGTTTTAGAGCCACTGTTATTTTATTTAAAAAAAAAAAAAATCTTGTATTGCACTCATCTATTAGACAGGGCAACGAGTGACAAGCAACATGGATACACTTCAATGGAAGGGATACATCTATCCTAATAAAAGC
The DNA here is from genome assembly GCF_905171775.1 of Rana temporaria. NCBI lineage: Eukaryota > Metazoa > Chordata > Amphibia > Anura > Ranidae > Rana > Rana temporaria. The sequence continues at coordinate 190,118,746 of NC_053492.1, forward strand.
TTTAATTTGACACGACTGGACGAGGGTTAAATTGATCTTATGTTGTCTTTCTGATATTGCTTCCTATGTCATGTTGGCTTGTACATTAATTCATGTTCTCTGCTGGAAGCTTGAAATATTAACAAACAAATCACTTAGAGAAATGGGATGACCCAAGGTTAGCTTTGATGGATTTAAGTAGATCTTTGGTTTAACTTAAAAAGGTCATGTCTGAATGTGACTCCAAATATTTTTCAATGCTGAGTGTACTGTCTTTATTAAAATGACGGCACCACTTAAGCAACTAATACAATTAAATCCACAGCCCAGTATGTTTTAACTTTTTTTTTTTTTTTGTAGGCATGATCCAGCTGATCTCTAGTATAGTTTTTAATGCAGTACATCTTTAAGTTTAAGATAGTGATGAACAAATGTGTAAAAACTCCTCTGCTGGAAAACCTCTAAATGCTTCCCTGCAATTGGTTTTGTAGAGCGGATTATTCATTTGCTGGTATTAAAGTGACTGAGTAAATGAGTCCATCGGAGGTCATTGGGGGGGGGGGGGGGGGGGGGGCGACTGTTACCGATTTTACATTATTCCCTCTGCACCACACAAGTGAACTGGTAAGGTGCCCAAAGGGGCCCCTTAGCCCTTTGCTCATCAGCTAATGGGTCCACTCTGCAGTGGACATCTGTTCACAATGGATCAGCTGAATCCCAGTTTAGGAGGTACCAAATCCATTCATCATTAGTTGAAGCCGAGGTAAGCCATATTAAAGAAAAACTTTTGCCCAGAATAAAAAAAGTTCTGGGGAGGAGAAGCAAACGAATACAAATCTGAGTGAGCTTTCTAAGAATGTACTTTAATGTAATTTAATGTACTTTTATAAAATGTGTGCTAATAAGAACATTTCACATTTCTCTTGGCAACCAGCCTGTAGCTCTTAGAGTAGATGTAGAGTTACAAATAGACAAGGGAACCAGTTGAAATGGGTTGCAAGTTACATACGCACCAATGTGTTTTTTTTACCATAGGGTTGTTGCATTGGAGTAAATAAATTATGGGAAGTTTGGATGCAAAAAGTGCTCTAGCAAAGTTGTTTTTAACAAGCTGGACTAATGTACCTTACTGTTCTTTAACTTTATTAGGAAAATAGGTTGGTTATTGGGATCTTCTTACATGGCCATGCTATGCCTTAGCTAAGACAAAGTGAGGGCTTATTTCCTAGCATCAAAATTTTGCTATCTTTTATTTTCTAATTTTAAATTTAGTGGACATACATCTGTTTGCCAAAGTGTAAGGTTTGGACCAAATGTTCATAATGAGGAAAATGGTACAACATTTTATACATAAATCTCACGGTCTACTTGATGTTTTCAGTTTTCAAGGTCAAACCTTGTACAGATATTTTTAAAGTGGAATTCCAGTCTCAGCCTAACTAGTCTTAAAAATACACCCCCACCCCTAACATTTATGCTGGCTAACCTTTGTATACTTGCCTATTCTCAGCCCACTCCAGTCTCCCAAGAGATCCCTTGTGCTTTACGGCTCAGAATGCCTGGGACTCGTGACGTCACTCGGGCACCTATGACCCAGCCGTCGCGCTCCCCTGCAGCCGCCGCTGGCTGACACGGAAGAGCTGGATCATGTGATTGGACGGGTAAGTATATACATCTTTTTTTTACACTGGCTAGTCGGCATAGGTATTAAGAGGGGGAGGGGACAGTCTTAAGACTAGTTAGACTAATGCTGGAATAAAATTTTAATGCTGTGGCCTTCAAAATTTTTGTTCACTATTAATACTAATATAGGTATTAAAGACAAAACATTACCATGTAAACATAGGCTGGGATTTTGCAGGTACCATTTACGTCTATCAAAAAGGTAAATATAAAAACATTTATATTTTATTCATACAAAGATTAAAAATGGTAAACAGTAAATAATAATAAACATGTATACAACTTGCAATACGTCTTGCGTTATACTGAGTTCAATGCGCACGTATGTATATATATATGTGTGTGTGTGTGTATGTGTGTGTGTATATATATATATATATATATATATATATATATATATATATATATATATATATATATATATATATATATATATATATATATATATATATATATATATGACACACACACACACACACTGATATGTATCTGTATCCAGCCTCATTTATGGGGACTATGCTTCCTTTTTGCCATGTTGATCCTCTCACCTCAGTAAAATTTTACCAGATAGGGTATGCTTCATTGAAACCATTTTGTAAAACCACAAATTATAGGTAATCATCACCTCCCTTGACTCCTGTTAAGTGAAAAATGTAATGAGAACGCCACTTCAGTGCTGTAGTTTTTAAAGCAAGCATTTTTTTTTATCATATCTGTGCATTTAAAACCACTGCTTTATGAATATTAAAAATGTGTCTTGCTGATGATGGCTCTTAATCATATTGTATACGGTTTTGTTTGTCATGGTGTTATAGTGACTGTAAAGCTTTAAATTGTTTTCTTTAAAATAACAAACACGTTATACTTACCTGCTCTGTGCAATGGTTTTGCACAGAGCAGCTCCAATCCTCCTCTTCGGGGGTTCCGCTTTCTAAGGGGGCACGCGTGCATGCTTGATCCCAAGCCGGCTGTTTGCATCTAAAGTGTGCCCAGTGTGCCCATTCGTTGAATGGGCTGATTACACAAGATTGTGTCACTGCAGTGGTAAAATGGTAAAGACCACAGAAGTGCCTATTGGTACAGTGGCGACGAGTGTTGAGGCATTTGCTTGCACAGAGGAAGCAAGCACAGGTGGGGATTGTTTGCGTGGCAAGCAAAGTGGTGGCATGTGAACAGTGTGGTGAGGGGGGTGGAAAATGGGAGTCAGACACAAAGTTGAAAAAGGGTGTTCGGAGAGCGGGTGTAGTAAGGAGGGTGGGATGGAAATTGGTGGCGGCGCTGAGAGCGTGTATGGGTTGGAGTGAAGGTGCAGTGGTTGGGAGGTTTCAGGCATGTCGGTGAGACAAAGGGGTGCAGGCACAGTGGTGATTAAGGGGACTAACATGGTGGTGCATGGTGTGGTTGCAGGAGTAGTTGTGTATGTCCAGTGTCCGTTCTACCAGCCAGCAGTAGAGGTTTGTGAAAGGGGGGGGGGGCTGTTATGAGCTGCCAAGCCAAGGAGTATGTTGCCTGTCTAAACTGCAGTAGAAGCTTGGGGGTGTAGGTGAGCTGATGGGGCTAGAAACTATAAGGCCATGTCCCATGGCAGTGCAGACTCCGGGGCCATACTGGTTGTACTTCATGCAGAAATTTGCTGTTGTGAATGGTGTAGGTCTTCATTTAAATGTTTGCAATGTTATTACTTCTACTACTGCACGTATGGCAGGTATTCGTGCCATTTTGAGTTATTCCACAGTCTCCACTCTACCCCACCCCTAGAGGGGACCCAGCAGTTAGGAACAGTGCTGCTGATCTCCTATAACCTGTATACTCGCAGTCAGCTCCCCGGACATTAGATCTTCCATCACTAATGCCCCGTACACACCATCACTTTATGTGATGAAAAAAAATGACGTTTTTAAAAACGTCACTTTAATTGACCGTGTGTGGGGGAAAACGTCGTTTTATGTCTTCTAAAAAACGACCAAAAAAAATTGAAGCATGCTTCAATTTTATGTGTCGTTTTTCAAAACGTCAACTTTTACTTCACAGAAATTGACCATGTGTAGCAAAAACGTCGTTTAAAACGACGTTTTTTCAGCCGCGCATGCCCAGAAGCTACTTATGAAGCAAGCTTCAATGGAAAAAGTGGTGGAACGTAACCTCGCTTTGCTAGAACATTGTGAGAAAAACGATGGTGTGTAGGCAACTTCGTCTTTGAAAATTGAAGTTTCAAAAACGTCATTTTTTACTTCACAGAAAATGTCGTTTTTTTTCATCACATAAAGTGATGGTGTGTACGGGGCATTATACATTCTTGTGGCTCCATGTCACATGATGTACTAAAGAGAGCTGCCGTTATTGGGCGACTTACTGTAAAAGGGAGATGATTGCTGGTATATACATGGATCGTTGGAGGATGGAGGAGATCAGTAGCACTGTTACCAAATGCTGGGTCTGGGTTCCATTGCAGAACTCGATAAACTTCTACAGGGTTGGGTGCCAGATTAGTCCCATCCGACCCCACCATGTATCACTCCCCCCTCTTAAACTAACACCTAAACCTTCTATAATACTGCATTAAACATGCAATCTGTATATCGGGCATATACGTTTTACTGTATTTGTCCTTTACAATAATAATAGGATATTATAGTATACTGCAGAAATATTGACCCTTTTTTATGAAATTCGTTTTTTTTTTGTCTTGGTGATCATCAACGCGCTTATGATTTATTTTTGTTGTTTTACTGATATCTATCTATCCTATCTATCTATCCTATCTATCTATCCTATCTATCTATCCTATCTATCTATCTATCCTATCTATCTATCCTATCTATCTATCCTATCTATCTATCCTATCTATCTATCCTATCTATCTATCCTATCTATCTATCCTATCTATCCTATCTATCTATCCTATCTATCTATCCTATCTATCTATCCTATCTATCTATCCTATCTATCTATCCTATCTATCTATCCTATCTATCTATGCTATCTATCTATGCTATCTATCTATGCTATCTATCTATGCTATCTATCTATGCTATCTATCTATGCTATCTATCTATGCTATCTATCTATGCTATCTATCTATCCTATCTATCTATCTATCTATCTATCTATCTATCTATCTATCTATCTATCTATCTATCTATCTATCTATCTATCTATATATATATATATATATATATATATATATATATATATATATATATAAAACGCACACTGTGTGTAGGAATCCAGCGGTGATGTTATATATAAAAAATGAAGATACGCTTCAGGCAGTGCAACCTCAATAACCTGTCAATTACTTTTTCAGCTCTTCATATGAAGTGGTGGCACCTGGGAAATCTTTTACGTTTCTTTACTAAAGAATTGTTAAAAAATAATGTACTGGCATGGAATATCTTGTCTGTAGACGGTAGAATTGGAAATCTTTCGAGTAAGGCAAATAGCCATAGTATGTATGCCTAGCTTCCCCACTGTGGACTGTCATTCTATGACTTATTCAGTTGTTTAGCAGTGCTGCATACAATTATTAGAGGAGAAGATGCTTGGCGATAAATATGTGTATGACATTTTTACAGAAAAGCAACTTTCTGGTTTGATTCTGCCTGGAGCAATAAGCAGAAGCAGTATGAAGATAACCGTTCTTGCAGCTCACAAGGTTGTTACAAAGAGTCCACTCAGACACAAAGACATGCAATACTTCATACATGTCTGTTTTATCTAGCTGCATAGTAGAATGATGGGCAAATACTAAACATTCTAAAACCTAACGGATAAACAATGGTGTCACTTCTTGTAGAGAAAAGAAAGGAGGGCGCACCGACCTAGTGTGATACCGTATAAAAGGGCTTTATTAAATGTATTAAAACAATGGTTATACTCCCAAAATTAGTTGTATAACACGCTTTGGAAAATAGTACAGCTGGTACACAGCAATGCCAGACGAACACGGTGACAACGCGGATCAAGACATATCTGACTGGTGATATGGCTGACGCATTTCAGGGGCGTACCCTTTTCCTCAGAACCTTGGTGGTCTGTAGTTGCTCGAGCAACTACAGACCACCAAGGCTTTGAAAAAGCACTTTGAAGTGCGAAACGCATCGTCAAGGCTACCATCCGATCCTCCTGAATCCCTCATTTATGGGAATTCTACCTATCTTTTAATCTTCAGATCAACTTCTTTTTAATTTGTATTTCCCGCTGGTAATTTCAACCATTTTGTATGAGTATGTGCAGTCTATGGATCCCCCACCAGAGGGCAGCAACTACATCCTCGTTTCACTGTTCCGACCGAAGAGCGGCGTCTCTGACGTGTGACGTCAACACGACCGAACGGAACGACGGTTTGCCCTCCCAGACCCTACCGCGCTGTGTCCCCGGCTACAGGAGTTGTCGGACGGCTCCATCCTTTCCGCCCAGCAGTGACACTTCAGCGAGGTGGATTGCCTGATGTCAGGCTCTTGCTGAGAGCCATACGGCTTTTCCTTAACACCACCATTCCATCCTCTGCTCCGAAGGTAGTGTTGGTCACATTTTAATATTAAGGCATGTGCATAGACCCCGGGAGTTTTAACCCTATGAGTTACTGGTGATTGCTTGTGGAATACTACACATTTCTTGTGTATTGCTTACACAGCTTTGCATGTGATCTTGTACAGCGTAATTTTATATGGACTTTTAAACAGCACTGGAGTTGATCTCTAATAAATGGATCTTTTTCCTCAAAAGCCCAGATCGCAGGTTACCAACCATCCATACCACAGCATTAGTGTTGTAAATGAAGCTGGTGGTAGAGGAAGAAAGCGGCTGCAGAGCCCTATAAGCCAATGCTTCATGTACAGTGCTGGCTTTTGCCACAGGCGGAGTCTATGGCAAAGTTCAGCTAACCCCAAGGATAGACACAGGTGCAGTATGCTGCACCCGCGTTGTGGGCAAACCACAGCACATCAGTGTGAAAGCAGTCTTAGGCCCTTTTCACACGATCAGGCCCGACCCAATTGCATCCTCAATTCACGTCTGTAGAGCGGCAGATGTAAACAGACTTTTGGCCGCTTACGCCCGCCTACCTCTAATCCGCAAAAAAAAAAACAGAAGGGAATTTGTCCCCTTCCATCTGGACGGATCGGATCAGAGGGCCTATAGAATAGCCGTGACATGTCATCCGCCCGCTCCGCTCATTGTGGCCCACGACTGGTTACCAAGTTGCTTAAAGCGTTACTAAAGGAATTTTTTTAAATAACAAACATGTCATACTTACCTCCACTGTGCAGTTCGTTTTGCACAGAGTGGCCCCGATCCATGTCTTCTGGGGTCCCTCGGCGGCTGTCTCTGGTCCTTCCCGCAATTAGTCACCACAGTCATGCGAGAGCTTGCATGGTGGTCACTAACTGCGGGCGCGCTCCCGTGATACAGCGAGCGGCCGCTCACTGTATCACTCGGCTCCGCCCCTCGGCACGCCACATCACTGGATGTGATTGACAGCAGCCCCAGCCAATGGCTGCGCTGCTCTCAATCCATCTGCTCTAGCCAATCGGCGGCCAGGCTGAGCGGCGAAGAGGATCGCAGGACCGCGCACAGGACTTTCGAGGGGCAGGTAAGTATAAGGGGGGCTCGGGGGGGGGGGGGGGGCGGCAGTATCAGATGTTTTTTCACCTTAATGCATAGATTGCATTAAGATGAAAAAACATTTTCCTTTACAACTCCTTTAAGTGGCCCTCGCTCTTCAAAAGGTTGGGCACCCCTGCACTAAGGTAAGGCTGCCAAGACGCATTAAGTGCTGGTCAGATCTCTGTAAAGCATCCTTTCTCAACCAGGGTTCTTTCAGAGGTTGTTGGTAGAGGTTCCTTAAATAATTTATACCTATTGGACAATTAGCCACTGAAACCAATAATCTTTTTAGCTATTTGTAAGTGGGGGATTCTAACAACTGACCATCATGCAAAGTACCGTGAGCTGTAGATATATAAATTATTCTATGTAGCGGTTCCCTGAGAATGGAAAATTCTTTTAGTGGTTTCTCCATGTAAACAACAAAAATAAGAAATTTAAGAAAAGACTGATATATAGCGTATCTGATTTCAGTGAATCTCTATAGAAAAGTGGAAATTCAGCAACACCAGCAGTTCCATTTTGGCAGCTCCTTTTTTTCATTTAATATAGGACTTTTTTGCACATTGTCACTTTAGCATTCCTTATTGTCATTGGTGATATTATCACTTATTCACTCACATTTTTTGGGACTTTTTTGAACTTTTAATGTCGGTTTCATCCATATATTGAGCTTGCGAGCTCTCTTATTTATTCATTATTTATTATTCACTTAATATTTTTTCACTTACCATGTTTGTGTGATAGGTTGCGCAGAATCCCATTTTTATTCATCTCTATAGAGTATCAGATCTCAGTCAGTCTCTGTTAAATATCAGATCTTAGTGAATCTCCTGTAGAGTATCAGGTCTCAATGAAGCCTGGCTGTAGCAATAGTTCAATGAGTTCAATACTTCAAAGTTTCAGATCTTGAGCAAGTGAATTTCAAATGAAAGGCGGAGAAAAGTTGGATTTCCTTATTTGTAATACTTGTTTGTGGTCATAAAGTCTATTCATTTTCAGGAGGGAGCCAACAATGTTGGCTTTAAGGATTCACTCTCACTAATGAGCTTCATTAACGAATATTGGTGCAATACAGTGCCATTTATTCTGAAGGGACTTGTTTCACCAAACTACAATGGACAGGAACAATTAAAAAAAATATATACTGTATATAATGTATAATTACATGCACCTTTTTTTGGTGCATTAGGCTTCACATTCAAATTAATAGGCGACCTTAACATAACACATATTAATACAGGATATAATTCACATTTATGCAGCACAACAGTTTAAACAGCCTCTAAAGCCTCATACACACGCTCGGTTTACTCGGCAAGAACGGGCAAGAAAACTGCTGGCAGAGCTTTCTTGCCGAGTAAACCATGCGTGTGTACAAGGCTTTCAAGTTTCTCGTCAAGAAAACTGCCCAAAATCTCGATGAGAAAAATGGAGAACATGCAGTGTTTTCCTGCCGAGAAACCTGAGCATCTGTATACTTACCTGTCTCAGTGAAAACCTGCGCATGCTCGAAATAACTTTGATGCATGCGCGATAGCTTTCTAGACATAGGCAGGGTGCAGCAAGATGGAGGCGACGGCATCGAATGTGATGAGCGCATGCTCGTCGTACGCGATGACGTCACTGCGTTCTTGCCATTCAAAAGAACTGCGGTTCTTTTGAATGGAGTGTCTGTATACTCGGGCGGCAAGAGATTCTTACCAAGAATCTCGTCAGGAAAAACAACGTTGTTTTCCTGACGAGATTCAGGCCCGTGTGTACAGGGTTGAGTGCAAGAAATTGAGACTCCCATGTATATCCTGACACTAGCTGATTGGCATAAGTATGGCTGACATAGCAGAGAAGATTTGGCAGAAAATGTCTACAACTTGTTTCCGTGGAGTTGAACAGATCGGTACTTTTAGACTTTGGCAAAGCACGTACAATAGCAAAAATTGTTATTTTAATTATGCAATCAGTAGAATTAACATAAATTCACTGTTTAGCAGTTGTAGAGTTCTTTGATGTACAGCATAGCATAGATCAGTTGATTTTCAAATAGTGTCGTCACGTGCCTTAAGTCTGCAAATATGTTATCTAGGACAGATTTGAAAAACTTGTTGAGGAATTTTAATTGGGAATTTACAGGTGATTTTAGCGGAACATTCTTTGCATTTATGCAATAACACTAAGATTGGACGTCATTGGACGAAATCTGTACAATATTAAACACCTTGCTCCTCTTATAAAAACTTGGAGACAGATGAAAACATAGTTGTGAGTGGATAGTGGACCGTGAGTGGATAGTGGACCCAAACTCAAAAAAGTGAAGACTTGCTAAGTTCTTGGGGAAATGTTGATCGTGCTAAAAAATTCCTCTTGGAAATAGTCCACTTTCTGGTTTCCTGGTCATCAGAGGGCAGCGTTGGTTTTCTAATGTGGCTGCCTCTACACAAAGAAAACCTTTGTACAATGAACTTTACAAATTACCATTACTATGTAATTTGAGCACTTACCTAATTTATCCAATCAGAAAGGCCCCTTTACATAATTATTGGTAGATCTAAAGCAGAATATACAGATTGTAACGTGTGTGGTGAGTTTAAGTCATGTTGGGTTAGTAATGGGGAAATGATCATGCAATACTGGTGACCAGTCCTTTGACCCCTGCTTGCCTTTTCTGAGCACAGGTTACCAGAGTTCAATTCCTCTTTATTTTTTACAGGTATTTTGTATAGCGCCGTCAATTTACACAAGCTTTACATACATTTAATATACATTCACATCAGTCCCTGCCCTCAAGGAGCTTACAATCTGAGGTCCCTAATTTCCATTCATACATACTAGGGCCAATTTAGACAGGAGACAATTAAAGGGGTGGTTCACCCTAAAAACTACTTTTTTTTTTATTACACTGCCCCCCCACATTACAATACGATTAAGTCTATTAATTTTTTTGTTATGCTGTACATACCTTTGTACAGCATATTCACCTGTGGCATCCGGCTTGCGAGTCCCGCGGGAGTGGGCGTTCCTAACATGTCTGTGATTGACGTTTGACCAAAAACGAGCCCCCCCCCGTCGCGTAAGCCGCGTCACGGTTGGCGAAAGGAGCCGAACGGCGAGTCGGCGCTATACTGCGCATGCGCATCGCCGTTCGGCTCCTTTCGCCAATCGTGACGCGGCTTACGCGACGGGGGGGAGCTCGTTTTTGGTCAAACTTCAATCACAGACATGTTAGGAACGCCCACTCCCGCGGGACTCGCAAGCCGGATGCCACGGGTGAATATGCTGTACAAAGGTATGTACAGCATAAAAAAATAATTAATAGCCTTAATCGTATTGTAATGTGGGGGGGCAGTGTAATAAAAAGTCGTTTTTAGGGTGAACCACCCCTTTAACATATTAGCATGTCTTTGGAGTGTGGCAGGAAACCCACGCAGGCACAGAGAGCCACATACAAACTCCAGGCAGGAAGTGTTGTAGTTGGGATTTGAACCAGCGGCCTTAGTGCTGCTAGGCAGAAGTGCTAACTACTTAGCCACTGTAAGGATTTCAGTTATCATTTTGATATGAATTGAAATGTAAAGACATAAAAATACAATCAATTTAACAATAGCATTTTTATGTACTTGTATAGGGTCCCTTTTTTTCAGTAGAAGTCATATTATCTATACCTGTGCTGGATTAATGGTTCCACTACACAGAAGACTAAAGGAGCAGTGGCTGCACTACAATCTGTGATTGATTGCTTGCTTCCTTTGGAACAAATTACAGTGAGTCTGACTTTGTTTTATGGATTGCACAGACTGGTTCTAGATGTTAACACGTGCTCATTTTTTTTCATCTTTTGGAGACTGAGACTAGGTATTACAATCTAAAGCTTGCGATCGATTGTAAGAGATTAAGGGAGAATTTCTGTTGTATAGTACCATGATTGAGAAGCTATTTGTTCATTTGTCTCGACGGTCAAGCAAATACCTTGGCATAGTGGCCCTGTTGCTTTTTGAAAGGGACAATTTGACCGCTACATCATTTTCTACTGGCCTGAAAATATCTATCCCCCCCCCCTTTTTTTTTATGTAGTTTTTTTTTTTTTAATAGGGTCTGTCCATTCAAAACCTATATTTGACTCTACAACATCTATCAAAAGCTCAAACTTACTATTTTTGGGTG